>NC_059280.1:728737-788737 GCF_017591435.1 Portunus trituberculatus | reverse complement strand
ATTAATGGCCACAGTCTTCACTATTTTAACCCCTTCAGTACTGGGACACATTTTTACCTTGAGATTTGTGTACCATTAGACCATTTTATTGACATTAGGAAGGGTGTATGGAGGGCAGAAGATTAATGGCCACAGTCTTCACTATTTTAACCCCTTCAGTACTGGGACACATTTTTACCTTGAGATTTGTGTACCATTAGACCATTTTATTGACATTAGGAAGGGTGTATGGAGGGCAGAAGATTAATGGCCACAGTCTTCACTATTTTAACCCCTTCAGTACTGGGACACATTTTTACCTTGAGATTTGTGTACCATTAGACCATTTTATTGACATTAGGAAGGGTGTATGGAGGGCAGAAGATTAATGGCCACAGTCTTCACTATTTTAACCCCTTCAGTACTGGGACACATTTTTACCTTGAGATTTGTGTACCATTAGACCATTTTATTGACATTAGGAAGGGTGTATGGAGGGCAGAAGATTAATGGCCACAGTCTTCACTATTTTAACCCCTTCAGTACTGGGACACATTTTTACCTTGAGATTTGTGTACCATTAGACCATTTTATTGACATTAGGAAGGGTGTATGGAGGGCAGAAGATTAATGGCCACAGTCTTCACTATTTTAACCCCTTCAGTACTGGGACACATTTTTACCTTGAGATTTGTGTACCATTAGACCATTTTATTGACATTAGGAAGGGTGTATGGAGGGCAGAAGATTAATGGCCACAGTCTTCACTATTTTAACCCTTCAGTACTGGGACACATTTTTACCTTGAGATTTGTGTACCATTAGACCATTTTATTGACATTAGGAAGGGTGTATGGAGGGCAGAAGATTAATGGCCACAAAATCACCAAATAGTCTCACTTAATCAAACACAAAACAAGAAACTCACACCCCAGGTCACCCCCTACCCCCTGAGACACCCCCAGACACTTACTCACACACCAGGTCATCCCAGGTCACAGCAGGGGGCAAGTAATAGAGGTCATACACAAATTTGACCTCCATCACCTCACCATTGCAAGTTATGACATCCTCTTGCCCCTGGGAGAGAGAGAGACAGAGAGAGAGAGAAACAGTATTAATTTTTATCATCAAAACTCTCTATCTCGCTCTCTCTCTGTGTAAAAATGCTCTTAAAAACCCCAATAACTTCTATTAAACCCCTTAAAACCACTACAACCTTGGCAAAACATCCCTAAAAACACCCTAAAAATTCACACACACACACACACACACACACACACAGATGGACAGACAACACCTGGTAGCACTGCCTGAAGATGGAGATAGCCGAACAAGAGGACACACACATTCCAAGATGATTTAAAGTGAATAATTTGAGGAACATTACAAAATCTAGCTTCCCTCACAGGACGGTGGACATCTGGAACAGCTCCGGTGAAGGGATTGTACCAGTGGAAAGTGTGTTAAGTTAGGTTAGGTTAGGTTAGGTTAGCAAACAGTATATTGAAGGAAAAGTTGGATAAAATTTGACATGTAGATAGGTCACTAGGAGCCTCCCAGCCACTCTCCGACTCTCTAATACACAACTAGACCTATACACCTATACATGGCAACAAAACACACCCAACACTCACCCCAAAACCTCCCAAAACACATATTTTCTCTCTCCCACTCACATACACACACACAAAGCTCCCAAAACACACTCAAAACACTCCTCTCTCTCTCTCTCTCTCGCACACACACACACAAACAAAACACTCAAAAACACCCAAACACACCCCAAAATGAAACCAAATATATCCAAAACACCTCAAAACACACCTTCTCTTTCACACACACAGACACACACACACACACACACACTTACATTTTGCAAAGATAAAATTTCTGAGTCATAAATCTTAATCTTCTTCTCTTCTACTTCTTCTTCTTCTTTTTCTTCTCCTTCCTCTTCTTGTGTCTTCCTCTTTCTGTCTTTGGTTGTTGTTGTTGTTGTTGTTGTTGTTGTGGTGTTTGATGCTATCTGGTGAAAATAAAGATAGGGTTTCTCTCTCTCTCTCTCTTTCTCATTTTCTTTATATTTTTTCTTTCTTTCGTCCTTCTCTCTCTCTCTCTCTCTCTCTCTCTCTCTCTCTCTCTCTCTCTCTCTCTTTCTCATTTTCTTTATATTTTTCTATATCTCTCTCTCTCTCTCTCTCTCTCTCTCTCTCTCTCTCTCTCTCTCTTTCCTTTATTTTTTCTATCTTTTATCCTTCTCCCAGCTTCTCTCTCTCTCTCTCTCTCTCTCTCTCTCTCTCTCTCTCTTCTTTCTCTCACTCTCTCACCTGGCATCTCCTCTCCCTCTCTCTCCCAGCTTCCTTGTGGAGTTGAGTCCTAAGTTTGTGTCGCCTCTCCCAGCCTCTCTCAGCCTCCCTTACTAGTCTGGTATCCACTGGAGTCTCCTGTAAAGGTTTGGATTCTCTTATAAGGGTGTTATGCCATTTTAAGGGTATTTTGAAGGATGTTAGAGTGTTTTAGGCATTTTAGGGTATTTTGAAGAGTGTTTTGGTGCTTTAAGGGTGTTTTAAAGAGTGTTTTGGTGTTTTAAGGTACTTTTAAGAGTATTTTGGTATTTTCAGGATGTTTTAGGGTGTTTTTATGAGTGTTTTGGTGTGTTTGAAAGGTGTTCTAGTGTTTTTAGGGTATTCTAAGGGGTGATGACTCTTACAGGGGTTTAAAGTGGTGTTAAGGTATTTAAAGGGTGTTCTACAGGGGTGTCAGGGTATTTTAAGTGTGTTTAGGGTGTTTAACAGATGTTATGATGTTTTCAGGGTATTTTTAAGGAGCAGGGAATCTCATAGGGGTGTTTAAAGTGGAGTTAGAATAATTTAAAGGTGTTTGAGGTGTTACAAAGGGTGTTAGAGGTCTGTTAAGGTGTTTTGTGGTGTTTTTAAGAGTGTTTGGGAGTTTTAAGGATGTTTTGTGGTGTTTTGAAGAGAGTTTGGGTGTTTTAAGAGTGCTATGAGGTGTTTTTAAGATTTTTTTTGGTGTTTTAAGGATGTTTGGTGGTGTTTTTAAGAGTGTTTGGAAGTTTTCTGGTGTTTTTAAGAGTGTTTTGGTGTATAAGTGTGCTTTGGGTGTTTTTAAGTGTCTGGGTGTTTTAAGAGTGCTTTGTGGTGTTTTTAAGTGTGTTTGGGCATTTTAGGAACATTTTGGGGTGTTATTAAGTATCAAGGTGTTTTAAGAGTGCTTTGGGGTGTTTTTTAAGAGTGTTTTGGTGTTTTAAAGGCATTTTGGGAAGCATTAGAGTGATTGGGGTGTTTTAAAGGAGTATTTGGGTGTTTTAAGGATGTTTGGCATGTTTTTAAGGGTTTTGGGGTGTTTCAGTGGTTTAAGGTGTAATGGATGATGTTTCTAGTGTTTAAAGAAATTTCAGAGATGTTTTTCACAGTAGATACAATAGACAAAAACAGACAGACAAACACGCACACACGCACACAAAGGTAGAGAACAAACACACAAACACACATACACTCCACAATACAATAAAGCAAACACACACACACACACACACACACACCTTACACTCCCAGAAAACACAATAAACCAACAAATACACACACACACACACACACACCACACCTTACTCTACAGTGGCCACTCTCGCAAGGACGGCTGACGGCTGCTCCTCCGATCCACTTTCTGCACCACCGCCACCACCATCCACCCAGCCGTTGCCCCCGTCCACCCTCCTCCGCTTGGCTCGGACCAGGATTGTGTCCAGCGGTTCCTCGGCTACACGGCGTTTGATTCGGATTAGAGTAGCCATGGTGGGGTTCTGTGGGGGTGAGGTTAGGTTAGGTTAGGTTAGAGTGTGTGTGTGTATTTACCTAGTTGTAGTTTTACAGGGCCTGGGCTTTATGCTGGTGTGGCCCCGTCTCCATATCTACACTTATCCAATCTTTCCTTAAAACTGTGTACACTCGTTGCATACACTACTTCTTCTTTCAAACTGTTCCACGTCTCAACACGTCTTTGCGGGAAACTATACTTTTTAATATCTCTTACACATCTTCCCTTCCTCAGCTTCTTACTATGCGATCTTGTGCTTCTAATGTCATATTCTTCTCTCAGGATCAGAGACTCATAGTCCACTTGGTCCATTCCGTTGATCAATTTATAAACTTGTAAGAGATCCCGTCTCTCCCTTCTCTGTTCCAGGGTTGGTAGATCCATAGCCTTTAGTCTCTCCTCATATGTCATCCCTTCAAATTCTGGAACCATTCTTGTAGCCATTTTTTGTAGTCTCTCCAGCTTCCTTATGTGTTTCTTTTTATGAGGGGTCCACACTACTCCTGCATATTACAATCTGGGTCTTATTATAGTACTTATCAATTTCTTCATCATTTCTTTGTCCATGTAGTGAAATGCTACTCCAATATTCCTTACCAAATTATACGTCTCTCTGAAAATTCTATCAATATGGCTTACTGGTTGATTGTTTTCTTCCATCGTCACTCCTAAGTCCTTTTCCTTTTTGACTTTCTCCAGTTCTACTCCATCTCCCATCTTATAGATTCCCACGGGTCGTCTTTCACTCTTTCCCATTTCCATGACATGGCTTTTGTTCACATTGAATTCCATTTCCCATTTTTTTACTCCATTCCCAGATCTTATTTAGGTCTTCCTGCAGTATTTCACAATCCTCTTTTTGCTTTATAACTCTGCACAGTTTTGCATCGTCCACAAACAGATTTATGTAGCTGTTCACTCCTTCTGGCATGTCGTTTATATAAATGAGGAAAAGTATCGGTGCCAATACTGACCCCTGTGGCACTCCGCTTTCTACTGCTCTCCACTTGGACTTCATATCTTTAACTACCGTCCTTATTTCTCTCCCCCTCAAATCATTTTCCCTCCATCTCAAAGTGCTTCCTTTTAAACCACCCTTCTCCTCTAATTTTCACAACAACCTTTCATGTGGAACTTTATCAAACGCCTTTTTTAAATCCCAGTAAATACAATCAACCCATCCCTCTCTCTTGTATCCCGTCAACTATTCTAGAGCAGAAACTCAGTAAATTTGTGTGTTTCACTGTTTGATCTGCTGCAGTCTCTGACGAGACAGCCAGACGTTACCCTACGGAACGAGCTCAGAGCTCATTATTTCCGATCTTCGGATAGGCTTGAGACCAGGCACACACCACACACCAGAACAACAAGGTCACAACTCCTCGATTTACATCCCGTACCTACTCACTGCTAGGTGAACAGCACCTACACGTCAAAGGAGACACACCCAAATATCTCCACCCGGCCGGGGAATCGAACCCCGGTCCTCTGGCTTGTGAAGCCAGCGCTCTAACCACTGAGCTACCGGGTGTGTGTGTGTGTGTGTGTGTGTGTGTGTTTTGGATTTTTTTGAGTGTGTTTTAGTGTCTTTAAGGGTGTTTGAGTGTGTTTTTGGTGTTTTAGGGGTTTAGAGTGTTTTTTGTGTGTGAATCTGTGAAGTTGTGTTATGATAAGTTAGGTTAGGTTAGCTTAGGTCAGGCTAGGCTGAGATAGTATAGGATAGAATAGGATAGGTTAGGTTAGGTTAAGTTTAGAGTTCATTTAAGTGTGTTTTATCCCCTTCAGCACTGAAACACATGTTTTTCCTTGAGATTTGTGTACCATCAGACCATTTTATTGACATTAGGAAGGGTGTATGGAGGGCAGAAGATTAATGGCCACAGTCTTCACTATTTTAATCCCCCACATGAGTTTGTGAAGCTGTACAAAATCACCTAATAGTCACCACAAGGAATAGGGAAAGGTGTGGTGGTACCAAAAAGGTTAGGTTAGGATAGGTTAGGTTAATGTGTTGGGATCGAGTGTGTTTTTTGGGCTTTGAACAAGAGGAATGGTATTTTTAGGCTAGCTTGTGTTAAAAATTAGGTTAATAGTACAGTGGAACCATGCGTGCTTTGGGATCCGAGAGGTCTCCAAGCACACGGGTTCGAATCCTGTCCACGGTCCAAGTGTAGGCTGGGCTTCCTCACTCAGGGCAAGGGTTTCCTAGCGGGTGGGCTTTGAGATAGAAGGTAACCCAGAAAAGTATCTCCTTTAGCCCAGAAATTCCCTTGAAAAACCCACATGGTAGAAATAAATACACACCCACACACACACACACACACACACACACACACACACACACACACACAAAAAAAAAAAAAAAAAAAAAAGTTATCTTAAAACCCCTTATGACACCCTGAAAACACCCTTAACCACCACAGAAGCACAGTAAAAAACGCAGACAATTTACAGTTTCACCCAACCAATGATTTTGTGATGTGGCTTAGGTGTTTGTGGTGAGATATGTAGTGAATTGATCGAGTTCTACATCACTTCCGTCGCAAATGCATTAGGTTAGTGAAACTGTAAATTGACCACAAACTCGGTTCTTCCTTAGAATCACTGCACGCCAATCTGTATGATACATATAGCACAGTGCAGTATATTTAATGTGTTTACCGTCAGTAATAAAGCAAACATTCTACGTACCTACCAGAATCTAAGTCCACAATTGTTGCTTCCGTTTTTTGCCTGAGTTACGTTAGGTTAGGTTGGGTTGGGTTAGGTTAATTTTTTTTTCGGAACGCCATATCTCGCCTCTTTTGGCTCCCCCCCAAAACCCCCGATTCCCCACAGTCCCCCAAGCTTGTTGGGGAGGAGGGGAGAGGAAAGGGGGGGAGCAGTGGTTCTATACTTTTACCAAAAACTCTAATATCTGTTACAACACCCTTGCTGGGGCAAAGGGGGGTGGGATGGAGGAAAAGGGGGAGGTCCTATCCTGTACTTAAACCCAACATCCTAACACATCCTCAAACGTGTCAAAAGCAACCTACAACACCCCTGGGAGCCCCTGCCACACAGACATACGGACAATTGCCTCTTCCTTCTTTCACTACCACCACCAGTGTTGTTGGTGCCTGTTTTGACAATGTACCAAGTGTCCTGCCTTCAAATCCCAGTCAGTGTGTTCAGTAAGTTAGTGTGAGTGTCACGCTCCATTTAAGTGTTTTCACTTCAGTGTCCTGCTAAATAAAACACAAAACTACCACTGGTCATCTCTTTCTCCATCTATTTGTCTCCCTCTCCTTCCTTCCACGGCCCTCCAGAACACTTCAATTGTCCAAATTAGCCTGGAAATACATCACAAAAGGCTTCCAACACTCACGTCTCGCGCAGCAAACGCGCACGTGTGACTGTGACTGTCTGTGTTGTCCTTCGTCTTCTTGTGTCTTGATCTTGATGCAACAGTTACAGCTGGCTCACCACTCACCACCACTCATCACCAATCTAACCTCCTTGCTCACCACACAGGCTTCCCTCATAATATTATACCTTTGCATCTCTCTCTCTCTGTCACAAGGACATAGTACAGCCAAGTCCTGCCAAGCTGCTGGCTGGCGCCTGTTGGAGGAGCGTCATGTGAAAAAAAGACCCTTTGATGACTGCCAAGGAACTGAAGGAAGCACACCTCGATGTGTTGACACAGGTGCATATGCACAACACTTCAAAACGAAATTTTATTTCAAATAATTTAAAACAAACACATGAACGAGAAAAAAATAAATAAATAACATCCCATACGGAACAAAAACGCAAGATTTTCAACTTACGCCCTAAGACTTGGAAATCATACAGTGCCATCATACAAATCATAGTCTAAGACTTAAGCAAAAAATGTAACACTTTACATTATTGTATAATGTACCATTTATCGAGTATTTCAAACTTCACAGTACCTCCTGCTCAGTGCTGACACACTTCCACACGATATGGCCATCACCCTGCACTTTTGTTTTCTTTCTTTTTAGGTAAATAATGTGAATTCCACGTTTCTTCTGGTAGCGTAGGCAGAGAAAGGAAAGACTGACGCTATTCCGTGTAAAATTTCACTGAGAAACATTTGTTACCAATTAACTAATTGACTGGGCAAAGTAATAGGTGGAATCACTCAGCCAGCACCTCCAATGTGAGGAGTGACTGCTGCTGTCGTGACCGCTCCGCCGCCCCCGCCAGGTGTGTGTGTGTGTTGTCCGTCCCCATAACATTGATGATTGATTGATACATTTATTGTTGAATTAATAAATAATTACAACAAAGGAGGAGGATGGGCCTTGCCACCCCCGCCCCCCGGGCAAAGATTTAAGGTTAAAGTATCACAAAAATCACTCTGGACAGTATACACAACAAGAATACAAGTATTTCAATAAATAAATCCACATATTGCACACCTTATTGCCTAAGACATCCTACAGTCTGGGAGCAATCTGAGGATATTCCCTGAGTATTTCCCTGAGGGTGGCAGAGTCTAGGAGATGGTCAATGAGGCTGTACAAGTCATGCTGACCTTGTGGCCTAAATTTAGCAATGAGAGGACATTCCATGATATAGTGAGGCAGAGTGTGTCCCCTTGGTGCAGCACACAGCACACAGCACACACCAGGAGAAGCACTGACTTCCCAAAAGTATTTGTAGCCTAATCTGAGCCTCATTGCCAGCCTGTCATGTGATGCAGTGTCTCCCACAGGTGTAAGCACAGCTCTGGGAGACACGTGCATAGTGAAGACTAGTGCTACTGCCCCTATGGCAACAAAGCTCCAACTGATCACTAATGCTACTTTGTACAAAGTCCTTAATGCTACTCTTAACCTAACCCAGCAGGGAAATGAATGTCTGGAATGTAGAGATAGTCTGTGTAACTGAAACCCAGCTAAGAGAGAGAGAGAGTAGAACTGGAGTCAGAGAGTTTTAGAATGATAGGTAAAGGTAGGAGTAAGCAGCAGAGGAAGGGGAGAGGGGTTGGAGTAATGGTAAGATTAGATGCAGAGGAGAGAGAGACGTAGGGGAATGTGAGATGAGTGAGGATGTTATGGCAGTGAGATTAGAGTATAAGGTAGGCAGGGACAGAGAGAAAATAATATTGTGTGCTACATGACCGTTGAAAGAGCAGAAGCGAGAGCTGAGAATGAAAGAAAATATAGGATTGTTGAAAGGCTGGTACAAGAGAATAAGAATGAAAGAGTAATTGTGATGGGGGACATGAATGGTCATATAGGAGTATTGGGTGAGGAAGTAAATGGGAATGGACAATTGCTATTAGATTTTGTGGAGAGGAATGAGCTTGAGATTTTGAATGTGACCATGGCAGAGGGTAGAGTGACATGGTGTGGAAAGGAAAGTGAATCTGTCATTGACTACATGGTGGTTAGCGACAAAGCGAGGGAACGAGTGAAAGGCATGTGGGTGGATGAGGAGAGAAAGATTGATGCAGCAAGTGACCATAATGTTATGGTATTGGAGTATGAGTGTGTGAAGGAGAAGGTGAAAGGGACTACACAGGGGAAGGGAAGGTGGAAAGTTAGAGAGGCAGACTGGGATAGTTTTAGAGAAGCAATAGAGAAGATGGAATGGAAGACTGGTGAGAATGGGCCACAGACAGAGAGAGGAGTGGATGAGTGTAATAGGGGTTTAGTTAGGAAACTAACCATAGCTGCAGAGGAGAGTATTGGTAGGACAGAACCAAGAGGTAAAGGGAGGGAAAGGAAAAGGAAGAGGTGGTGGAACAAAGAGATAGGCAGGGCGAGGAAGGAAAGAAGGCAACTGAATAGGAGATGTAGGAGCCTTAGAAGGTACAGACAGAACAGTGAGGTAGAGAGAATAGAGTATGATAGAATGTGGGAAGAGTATAGGAGTAAGCAGCAAGAGGTGAAAGCATTAATCAGGAGGGCCAGAGGGAATGAGGAGAGGAAAATTATTGAGGAACTTAGGAGAAAGGGTGAAGAAGGAGGTAGGGAATGGTATAAATTTTTAAGAGGAGAGGAAGGTAATAAAGTAGACCATGTAGAAGAGTTAGTAGTGAATGGAAGGAGAATTAGGGAAAGGGAGGAAATGATTAGAGAGATAGAAGAGTACTGGAAAGCTATTGGAGGAGTGAATGAGCCAGCTAGGAACTTAGGAAACATCACCCTAGGTAGGAAAATAGAGGAAGGAATGAATGAAGAGATCAGTATGGATGAGATTGAGAGGTATGTAAAGAAATTAAAGAGAGGTAAGGCTCCGGGTATCGATGGGATTCTGAATGAATTTTACAGAGAGGGTGGTCGAGGAGTGATTGAGGGGCTGCATGAGTATGTTTGGAAGGATTTGGAGGGATGAAAGTAGAGTGACACTTGTACATAAAGGAGGTAGTAAAAGTAGGAAGGAAATTAGGAACTATAGACCAATAGCAGTGTGTGATTCAGTGTGTAAGATATTCTGTGGTGTGTTGAATGAAAGACTGAGTGAAGTGATAGAAAGAAATAGGGTAATGGGTGAGGAACAGAATGGGTTTAGGAAGGATAGAACAGGTGAGGATAACATGTATGTAGTAAATGAAGTGATAGGGAGAGCGAGAAAGGACGGTAGGAAGAAGTATTTAGCTTTTCTAGACATAGAGAAGGCCTATGATAGAGTAGATAGGAGAATGCTGTGCAAGGTATTAGAAAAGTTGGGGTGAGTGAGAAGATAGTGAGAATCATTAGGAGTATGTATGAGAATACAAGAGCGGTGTTTAGTATGGGGGATCTGGTGACTGGATGGGTGAGTAATGAGAGAGGAGTGAGACAAGGCTGTGTTCTTTCCCCTTTACTATTTGGCCTATATGTGGAGGAGATGGCAGAGAGTGAGGCGAACAGGATTAGGAGTGAAAGTGGGGAATGATGTGCTGAGCATTCTCCTGTATGCAGATGATGTGGTGGTCCTTAGTGAGCACCATGCAGAGCTGCAGGAAATGCTGAATGCTGTGAGTGAGTATGGAAGGGATTTTGACATTAGATTCAGCAGGGAGAAGAGTAAAGTATTAGTAGTAAATGGGGATGCGTTAGACAGGGACAGGACATGGATGCTGGGTGGGGAGGAAATAGGAAGAACAAAGGAGTACAAGTATCAGCTGTTCAGAGCCAGGACCAAGTCCCTGGAGGTGAACAGCAGGGTGTATACGTGGAAGAATGGAGGAAGCAAGGTGTGTGAGGTATGCGAGAGGGGTGTGGATGAGACAGTAGAACACTTGATGCTGGAGTGTGAGGGTATGGGTGTGCAAGAGACAGGATGTTAGGTGTAGTGACAGAAGAGATAGGAGTAGAAGCATGTAGTGAGATGAGAGAGAGGAATGCTAGGGAATGGATGGAGTACCTGCTGGGGCTGTGTGTTGAGAGACAGGTAAATGGTTGGGTGATGGAGGGTGTGAAAGATTTCTTAGAGAGTGCCTGGAGGGAACGTATGAGAATGATTGAAAGGCAGGGACCCCTCAGGGACAGGGATGGGGATGGGGATGGGGAACAGGTGTGAATGTGATGAATGATGAGGAGGGGAGGGAGGGAAAGCTTTAATGCTTCAGACTTCCTGCCCCGCTCTTCCATTTCCAGGTGTGTTTGGGAGAACAGCACGCCAATCCAAAGGCTGCACCGACAGCAAGTGCTGGGTGACTCCCAACTCAAGCTCAAGCTGTTGCACCCAAGTGTCCAACTGATGGCCTACATTAATACTGAATATTTCTCATTAAAAATTTACCAGGCAAAGCGCGGGGCACTCCCTTCTCTGCACTACCAAAACAACCGCGGAATTTGCAGCATGCATTTACTGAAAGCAACCCCTTACGCCCCTTGCTCCCTTTCATACAGATGGACAGCGGCCAACTCATCCAGCTTCCTTTTCCAAAGGCTTTCCTTGCTATATAGAGTGTGTCTCTGCTCCCAGACATGACGTTATTTCCTCACTAGCTCCAGTACCAATTGTTCCGTCTCCAAACACCACATCTTCCACACTTTCTTCTTGAGGACACCACGCACACTGCTGGACACTGGACAAGTCAGTTGTGTTGTTGGCGCGGCACTGGTCACAAGGTGCCGCCTGCCGCCACCTCCCCCCTCTCGTCCATTCGTAAGCTGAGCACATTTCCTTGGCGTTTTGTGACTGGATAGCACTTCCCTGACAAAGGTACCTAGGCTGTAGGAGCAATATAAAGAACAGTGTGCATTCCTTTGCTTTATTTAAACCATGGCAAAATAGCTGTCACCTGAGCTGTGGATATGTTGGCAAGCTTTTCCCTTGCACCACCCTTCATTGTACATGCCTCATTAACACCCTTAGTACACTGACACAAACACTCTCTCTCTCTCTCTCTCCTGCTCCACACTCAACCCTTCATTCCAGTATCCTCTGCTTTCACCTCTTCCTCACTAACAAACAGATGGTCCTTTTCTCCTTTTGTCCTTGCGCTGTGCCTTCCTGTCACTGTGTGTGTTTTCTTGAGGAGGTTCCTTGTTCCTTGTGTGGCTTTGGTCTGGCACCAAGGTTGTTACTTGCCACATTTCTTCTCTTTGATGGCTGATCCTCTGCTGCACTTTGTCTTTCCAAGGTGGCTCAGAGCAGATCCTCCTGTGTCTGTTTCCTTCTCTCTTCCTACACTCAGGGTGAGCCTAGTTTGTACTTGTACAAGCCCCAGTGTGGCTCAGGATGGATGTGTGTGTGTGTGTGTGTGTGTGTGTGTGTGTGTGTGTGTGTGTGTGTGTGTGTGTGTGTGTGTGTGTGTGTGTGTGTGTGTGTGTGTGTGTCAAGATTACCTGCCACTTGTTCATTTTCTTCTCTTTCCTCCAGAAGGTCTCCTCCCAGTGTGGGTCAGGATGTGTGTATCAAGACAGGCACTGGAACTTTCTCTCCCCAGTGTGGGTCAGGATGTGCCTGTCAAGGTCACCTTTCTTAGTAAATCTTTTCCCACACTCCAGGCACTGGAACTTTCTCTCCCCAGTGTGGGTCAGGATGTGCCTGTCAAGGTCACCTTTCTGGGTAAATCTTTTCCCACACTCCAGGCACTGGAACTTTCTCTCCCCAGTGTGGGTCAGGATGTGTTGGTTAAGATTACTTTTGTGGGTAAATCTTTTCCCACACTCCAGGCACTGGAACTTTCTCTCCCCAGTGTGGGTCAGGATGTGTCTGTCAAAGTCACCTTTCTGAGTAAATCTTTTCCCACACTCCACTGGAATTTCTCTCCCCAGTGTGGGTCAGGATGTGTGTGTCAAGGGTACCTTTCAGGGTAAATCTTTTCCCACACTCCAGGCACTGGAACTTTCTCTCCCCAGTGTGGGTCAGGATGTGCCTGTCAAGGTCACCTTTCTGGGTAAATCTTTTCCCACACTCCAGGCACTGGAACTTTCTCTCCCCAGTGTGGGTCAGGATGTGCCTGTCAAGACCACCTTTCAGGGTAAATCTTTTTCCACACTCCAGGCACTGGAACTTTCTCTCCCCAGTGTGGGTCAGGATGTGTTGTTTAAGATTACTTTTGTGGGTAAATCTTTTCCCACACTCCAGGCACTGGAACTTTCTCTCCCCAGTGTGGGTCAGGATGTGTTGGTTAAGATTACTTTTGTGGGTAAATCTTTTCCCACACTCCAGGCACTGGAACTTTCTCTCCCCAGTGTGGGTCGGGATGTGTTTGTCAAGACAACTTTTCAGGGTAAATCTTTTCCCACAATCCAGGCACTGGAACTTTCTCTCCCCAGTGTGGGTTAGGATGTGTCTGTCAAGACAACCTTTCAGGGTAAATCTTTTTCCACACTCCAGGCACTGGAACTTTCTCTCCCCAGTGTGGGTCAGGATGTGTGTGTTAAGATTACTTTTGTGGGTAAATCTTTTCCCACACTCCAGGCACTGGAACTTTCTCTCCCCAGTGTGGGTCAGGATGTGCCTGTTAAGATCACCTTTCCCAGTAAATCTTTTCCCACACTCCAGGCACTGGAACTTTCTCTCCCCAGTGTGGGTCAGGATGTGTGAGGCAACACCACTCTTGTTTGCAAATGTCTTCCCGCAGTGGTCAGAAGTGTAGGTCCTGCCGCCAGTGTGTTCAGTGGGGCCACTCTTGCCTCTCAGCCTTGTCTTGCCGGCATGGGAGAGGACGTGTCTGGCAATGGCAGCCTTGGTGGAGCACACTTTCCCACAGTGGTCACAAGTGTAGGTCCTGCCGCCAGTGTGTTCAGTGGGGCCACTCTTGCCTCTCAGCCTTGTCTTGCCGGCATGGGAGAGGACGTGTCTGGCAATGGCAGCCTTGGTGGAGCACACTTTCCCGCAGTGGTCACAAGTGTAGGTCCTCACACCTGGGGTTGCCCTCTGCTCCTGGCTGTTTACCCTCCTCCTCCTTTTCCTCTGCTGCTGCTGCTGCTGCTGCTGCTGCCTGGCCTCACACCCTCCATTGCAACACTGCTCCTTGCTGCGGCTGGTCCTGCAGGAATCCCTGGGCTGCACCAAGGATGCACAGAGGGAGTCCCGTCGCTGGAGGCCGACCTGGCACCTGTAATAGAGGAGGCCGTCACCACACAGCCAGCAAGGGACTTCCTGCCTCTGCCTCGGCCTGACACACACACACACACACACACACACACACACACACACGATACATCTGTCAGCTCCCAAATCACCACAGTGGCCAGGCTGTCAGCTAATGGTGTGCTCCTAAACCAGCACAGTGGCCAGGCTGTCAGCTAATGGTGTGCTCCTAAACCACCACAGTGGCCAGGCTGTCAGCTAATGGTATGCTCCTAAACCAGCACAGTGGCCAGGCTGTCAGCTAATGGTGTGCTCCTAAACCACCACAGCGGCCAGGCTGTCAGCTAATGGTGTGCTCCTAAACCACCACAGTATCCAGGCTGTCAGCTAATGGTGTGCTCCTAAACCACCACAGTGGCCAGGCTGTCAGCTAATGGTGTGCTCCTAAACCAGCACAGTGGCCTGGCTGTCAGCTAATGGTGTGCTCCTAAACCACCACAGTGGCCAGGCTGTCAGCTAATGGTGTGCTCCTAAACCACCACAGTGGCCAGGCTGTCAGCTAATGGTGTGCTCCTAAACCACCACAGTGGCCAGGCTGTCAGCTAACGGTGTGCTCCTAAACCAGCACAGTGGCCAGGCTGTCAGCTAATGGTGTGCTCCTTAAGACATGCAAGGGTGACGGATGCAATAAGTTGGTGTCTTCAGACCAGACTGGTGTAGGCCGTCGTCTGGTCTGGTCTGGTCTCGGGTGTCAGGCAACAATGCCCACTCTGTCATTAGTACCCTGGTTATGGTGAGGTCAGGTCATGCTGGGTTAGGTGGTGCTCAGTTAGAATGTGTTCCTAACGAGGTACAAACAACAATTTCTGAACATTTTGCTGACAGGTTTCTGGTGTTTTATTGATTGATTTGTTTATTTACAAATGAAACAAGGGCAGAAGGATTAGCCACCCACCAGAGGCTTTACTTGTCGTTTTAGTGTTAGTTTGGTTGGAAGATGCAACTGAGACTGGTGAGGAAGAAGAGTGACCTCACCAAGGCAAGAAAACAACAAAGTTCTGGTCAGGTCACGCTAACACTGCTACCTCTACAAACAACGGCACTCTCTCAAGGTACATGTCCCGCCCGCCTCCTTCATTCCCAGCTCCACCTTCACAGCTCCTCCACCCAGCTGTTTTGACGCCACATACATGAAGCCACGCTCTTGGTCAGCGAGAGAGAGAGAGAGAGAGAGAGAGAGAGAGAGAGAGAGAGAGAGAGAGAGAGAGAGAGAATAAATGGTGCAAGAGAGATTAAAACAGGATATAAATAATATACAGCGGGCGGGACTTGTATATTAGGATACTGCCCAACTACCTACTACTAAAACGATCCCGCACTGCTCACCTGCTGGGCTCACTGCTTCCTTGGGGGCTTGTGCTGTGGCGGTTTCCGCAGGTCAAGGCCTCCTTGCTGGTTGACTTGCTGGCTGGTGGGAGCCCCACACAAGGATGGCTGGCGGGCGGGCGTTCCACACAAAGCAGGCTGGCTGGGTGGTGGGCGGGCGGGCGCCCCACACAAAGCTGGCTGGCTGGCTGGAGGCTGGGCTTGACTTGCCAGGCTTGCCCCACAGTGCGGCCCGCTTGGTCCACACACTCCGTGTGCTGCAGTGCCTCTGCTGCTGCTGCTGCTGCTGCACGTCTCCACTCTCCACCTACAGAGGATCCTGACGGTGGCGTGGCAGGCTCAGGGGTCAGGGGTGAGGGTGGGTGCGGCGGCAGTGTCTTGCCGGGCTGGTGGTCACTGGTCACAACAGGGTCCAGGCACCACGCCGCCCAAACCCGCGCCACTACCACACCGCCGCTCACCACCAGTCACCACTGCTGAGGAGTGAGGACGGCCAAGGCCAAGTGGCGCCCACGCCACACCACGCCGCGCCGCCCCGCGGCCTTTCTGGCGCGGGACTTTGAAAAGCAGGAGGCAGTGGAGGATGGATCAGTGGAGAGTGGAGGAGTGACTCACTATATCTAGTCACTCCACTGAGAGGGAAATGGTTTGCGATCACACCACATTCACACACACACGATTGGAAGGCATTGCCAGATAACATTGCCACACTCACAGCGCCATGCACCCCACACTGCATGGCCACTTTTAACACCACCTGCTGTGGCTACACCTGCTACATGCAGTGCCTATCTATAGCTACGATAGACACAGTCTACATGTATGGGCTGTGGTGACAAGTCGGCTAAAAATAGTCACCAAGTTAATTGCAGTCGCATGAGATGTAGTCAGGGCTGAGTCAAAAGGGAACTTTAAAAGAACATTAGATAAGTTCATGGATGGGATCATACATGGAATTAGGAAGCTTTAAACACACAGGGACTGCCACGTGTAGGCCTGGCGGCCTCTTGCACCTTATTCCCCCTCCTTAGGTTCTTAATTATGAGGCAACGACCAAGTCGCAAAGTCAATGTCGCGCCGGGAATAAAGAGAAAAAAAAAAAAAAAAATACTGCCTTTTAAGGCTGTTTTTACCGTCAGGGGGAAAAGTTCACAAGGTTTCTGCGTTATCGGAAGGAAGGAAGGAAGGAAGGATTATAATGCAACATTTATCCAATATTTCAAACTTGAGAGTACCTCAATTCTACTTGCACACTCCCACACGATATGGACATTAATTCTCACTATCCTTCACTTTTTTAGGTAAATAATGCAAAGTCCAGGTTTGTTATGGTAGTGCAGGCAGAGAAAGGAATGACTGGCGCTATTCCATGTAAAAGTTTGAGTGAGAAATGATTGCAATCAATAAATGAGTGGGCAAAGTAGTAGGAGGAAAAGCAGTCAGCATGGCTGTGACTAGTGGCATTAGACAGAGGTGCACACTGCACTGTTTGCATTATTCACTTGTGTTGTAATGGACCAAAGACAAGAGGAAGGGGGTTACCCAGATGAAAATTTCAAATGAAGCGCTTTATTCTATGCAGATGACGGCTTACTCATGACAAGGACAGAGGAAGAAATGTGCAGGATGAGATACATTAACTCACCTAAGCAACCACACAGGCCTCACAATAAATACAGACAAGAGTAACATCATCACTTTTAATAAGAAGCAACACCCACAACACACACAAAAAAAAAAACTAACACAACAAACAAAATAAAATATCTAGGAATAACACTCACTGATAACAAAAACTGCTTCAACACACACAAAGATAATTCCATTCAAAAAGCTAAAAAAATGGTCAAATTGAACATTCCCAGTAAGAGCACAAAGCTGCAATAAAATGTTCATTGGCAAAACATTGTGCTGCCCACAACCTTATATGGATCAATATTTTGGCTTACACCAAGGAAGAAATGATGAAATTACACAGAATACAAAATTCAGGATACAGGGCAGTCCTCGGAGCTCCCAGGCACACCCAAGTCCCAGTACTAAGAGGAGAGCTAGGATCCAGTACTACGGAGACTAGAATAAGGCAAAACCAACTTAATGAAGTGAACTGTGTGGAGGAAAACAACACTAACAAGCTCATGGAAAGGATGCAGGAGAAAATTTTTTGGCTTCAACAAATAAAACCTATTGCATTAAATCAACTTGAGGCTTTATGAAGGAAATCAATTTGAGCCTTTCAGAATTACAATCAATGAAGAAAGAAAAACAAAAAGAAAGGATCAGGGACTGGGATGACAAAACAATGCAAAAGGAAATCAAGTTTGACAATAAACAAAAATAGGAAAAAAGAAATGGTAGAAGAGACAGTGTATGGTGGCAGGCCAGCATCAGTCATTGTTTCAAAGCAAGACGTAACAACCTCATTGATAAGCTGAGCACATTTCCTTGGCGTTTTGTGACTGGATAGCACTTCCCTGACAAAGGTACCTAGGCTGTAGGAGCAATATAAAGAACAGTGTGCATTCCTTTGCTTTATTTAAACCATGGCAAAATAGCTGTCACCTGAGCTGTGGATATGTTGGCAAGCTTTTCCCTTGCACCACCCTTCATTGTACATGCCTCATTAACACCCTTAGTACACTGACACAAACACTCTCTCTCTCTCTCTCCTGCTCCACACTCAACCCTTCATTCCAGTATCCTCTGCTTTCACCTCTTCCTCACTAACAAACAGATGGTCCTTTTCTCATTTTGTCCTTGCGCTGCGCCTTCCTGTCACTGTGTGTGTTTTCTTGAGGAGGTTCCTTGTTCCTTGTGTGGCTTTGGTCTGGCACCAAGGTTGTTACTTGCCACATTTCTTCTCTTTGATGGCTGATCCTCTGCTGCACTTTGTCTTTCCAAGGTGGCTCAGAGCAGATCCTCCTGTGTCTGTTTCCTTCTCTCTTCCTACACTCAAGGTGAACCTAGTTTGTACTTGTACAAGCCCCAGTGTGGCTCAGGATGTGTGTGTGTGTGTGTGTGTGTGTGTGTGTGTGTGTGTGTGTGTGTGTGTGTGTATTCACCTAGTTGTAATTTTACAGGGCCTGGGTATCATACTGGTGTGGCCCCGTCTCCATATCTACACACATCCAACTTTCCTTTAAAACTATGCACACTCCTTGCTGACACCACCTCCTCACTCAAACCATTCCACACCTCCACACATCTTTGTGGGAAACTATATTTTTCACATCCTTCAAGCATATTCCTTGGCTATCTTTTTACTATGCGATCTTGTAGTTCTACTTAAGTTTTCCTCTCTCAACATCATTTGCTCATTATCCACTTCATCCAGTCCATTCAACAGTTTATAAACCTGTATTAAATCTCCTCTTTCTCTTCTTTGTTCCAAGGTAGGCAAATTCATTTCTTTTAATCTCTCCTCATAGGTCATTTCTGCCAATTCTGGAACCATTTTGTTGCCATTCTCTGCAATCTCTCCAACTTCCTTATATGCTTCTTTTTATAAGGGGACCAGACCACTCCAGCATATTCCAATCTTGGTCTAATTACCATACTAATTAATTTCTTCATCATATCTTTATCCATATAATGGAAGGCTAATCCAATATTTTTATCAAATTATACGTTTCTCCAAACATCTTATCAATATGAGCCTCAAACTGCCCATGGTCTTGTATTATCACTCCCAAATCCTTTTCCTTTTCCACCTTTTCAACACTACTTCTTCACCCATCTTATATGACCCTCTTGGCCGTCTTCCACTCTTTCCCATCTCCATCACATGACTTTTGCTCAGATTAAATTCCATTTGCCACCTCTTGCTCCACTCCCAAATCTTATCCAGGTCTGCCTGTAAAATTTCACAATCTTCTTCACTCTTCACACACCTACACAACTTCGCATCATCCGCAAACAAATTAATATAACTGTTTACTCCCTCTGGCATGTCATTTATATATACCAGGAAAAGTATTGGTGCCAGCATTGAGCCTTGTGGGACTCCACTCTCCACCACCAACCAGTCCGACCTTGCATCCCTTATTACCGTTCTCATCTCCCTCCATCTCAAGTAGTTTTCCATCCACTTTAACACTTTTCCTTTCAGTCCTCCATAAATCTCTACTTTCCATAACAGTCTCTCGTGAGGTACCTTGTCAAAAGCTTTCTTTAAATCCAAATATACACAGTCCATCCATCCCTCTCTCTCCTGTATTTTGTGTGTATTTACCTAGTTGTAGTTTTACAGGGCCTGGGCTTTATGCTCCTCTGTGTGTGTGTGTGTGTGTGTGTGTGTGTGTGTGTGTGTGTGTGTGTGTGTGTGTGTGTGTGTGTGTGTGTGTGTGTGTGTGTGTGTGTGTGTGTGTGTGTGTGTGTCAAGATTACCTGCCACTTGTTCATTTTCTTCTCTTTCTTCCAGAAGGTCTCCTCCCAGTGTGGGTCAGGATGTGTGTATCAAGACTACTTTTGTGGGAAAATCTCTTCCCACACTCCAGGCACTGGAACTTTCTCTCCCCAGTGTGGGTCAGGATGTGCCTGTCAAGGGTACCTTTCTGGGTAAATCTTTTCCCACACTCCAGGCACTGGAACTTTCTCTCCCCAGTGTGGGTCAGGATGTGTTTGTTAAGATTACTTTTGTTAGTAAATCTTTTCCCACACTCCAGGCACTGGAACTTTCTCTCCCCAGTGTGGGTCAGGATGTGTATGTCAAGGGTACCTTTCTGGGTAAATCTTTTCTCACACTCCAGGCACTGGAACTTTCTCTCCCCAGTGTGGGTCAGGATGTGTTTGTTAAGATTACCTTTCTGGGTAAATCTTTTCCCACACTCCAGGCACTGGAACTTTCTCTCCCCAGTGTGGGTCAGGATGTGTCTGTTAAGATCACCTTTCTGGGTAAATCTTTTCCCACACTCCAGGCACTGGAACTTTCTCTCCCCAGTGTGGGTCAGGATGTGTCTGTCAAGGGCACCTTTCCGGGTAAATCTTTTCCCACACTCCAGGCACTGGAACTTTCTCTCCCCAGTGTGGGTCAGGATGTGTATGTCAAGGGTACCTTTCTGGGTAAATCTTTTCTCACACTCCAGGCACTGGAACTTTCTCTCCCCAGTGTGGGTCAGGATGTGTGTGTCAAGGGTACCTTTCCAGATAAATCTTTTCCCACACTCCAGGCACTGGAACTTTCTCTCCCCAGTGTGGGTCAGGATGTGTCTGTCAAGACAATCTTTCCGGGTAAATCTTTTCTCACACTCCAGGCACTGGAACTTTCTCTCCCCAATGTGGATCAGGATGTGTGTGTCAAGGGTACCTTTCCGGTTAAATTTTTTCCCACACTTCAGGCACTGGAACTTTCTCTCCCCAGTGTGGGTCAGGATGTGTGTGTCAAGGGTACCTTTCCGGGTAAATCTTTTCCCACACTCCAGGCACTGGAACTTTCTCTCCCCAGTGTGGGTCAGGATGTGTCTGTTAAGATCACCTTTCTGGGTAAATCTTTTCCCACACTCCAGGCACTGGAACTTTCTCTCCCCAGTCTGGGTCAGGATGTGTGAGGCAACACCACTCTTGTTTGGAAATGTCTCCCCGCAGTGGTCACAAGTGTAGGTCCTGCCGCCAGTGTGTTCAGTGGGGCCACTCTTGCCTCTCAGCCTTGTCTTGCCGGCATGGGAGAGGACGTGTCTGGCAATGGCAGCCTTGGTGGAGCACACTTTCCCGCAGTGGTCACAAGTGTAGGTCCTCACGCCTGGGGTTGCCCTCTGCTCCTGGCTGTTTATCCTCCTCCTCCTCCTGCTGCTGCTGCTGCTGCTGCTGCTACTGCTGCCTGGCCTCACACCCTCCATTGCAACACTGTTCCTTGCTGCGGCTGGTCCTGCAGGAACCCCTGGGCTGCACCAAGGATGCACAGAGGGAGTCCCGTCGCTGGATGCTGACCTGGCACCTGTAATAGAGGAGGCAGTCACCACACAGCCAGCGAGGGGCTTCCTGCCTCAGCCTCGGCCTGACACACACACATACACACAAGAGTGTGTTAATATTTGGGATGAAAGAACAAAATATAACATATAAGCCGAAGAGAATTAAGGAAGAATTGAAAACGGTAAGAGATCTGTTCAAAAATCTAAATGATGATGAAAAAAAAGACCTACAAGAAGAAGTGCAAGAGATCCATAGACTGGGTCCATATAAGGAGGGAGTGAACAGACCGATTAAAGTAGTACTGAAGTCACAACAATCTGGAGGATGTCCTATATAGAACATCAAAGTTAAGAGAGATAGAAGGTTGTAAAGAGGTGTTTGTGAGAAAGAATAGAAATGAGGAAGAGAGGAGAAGATATAAGGAATTGGTGGAAGAGGCGAGAAGGAAAAATGATGAGCGGTCTGAGGAGGAAAGAGAAAAGTTTTTTGGAGAGTTATAGGAGAGAGAGTCAGAAAGTGGTATGTGGAAAGAAGGAATACGGAGGAACCCCTAGAGCAGTGTTTCTCAACCTTTGTTGGTTGGCAGCGCACTAAAGACATGTTTTTGATTTGGCGGACATCTCTTTAGTTTCATAATTAATTAACCACTCCTTCAGGAGTGTGTTAACCATAATATCTCAGTTACACAATATTATTGATAAAATAATAGGTACAAATAAACAGCAGGAAACAGTGTGTACTGTAAATAAACATTATTACAAAAAATACATACCTTATCAATGAGACATGTGCCTGCCTTTACATATCCTCTCATGTTGGGAGGGACAGTTGAGAATCTCATTTCCTCTTCAACAGAAAGCAAGTTTACTCAGGGACTTAATAAAATACTTCAATTTTTAATACCAGATTCACTTTTTCAATACCAAACTAATGATAAAGCATGTTTTGTAGATATTAGTACCTGTGAGTTGTATGACTTGCATGAGGCGGAAATCTGAAACAAGTGTGGCAAGGAGGTTTTGAGAGAGGGAGGAACAGGGAGGGACAGCCTGGAAGGATATGAAAAATAGTTGTGGTTGCTATCTCTGCGTGGCGAACTAATGACTATTTATTGAAGCCTTATAATGGTAATCCTGGCGTCTGGGTCTGCTGGGTGACGTTGAAAACAGAATGATGCAGTACTGGAAAAATTCATGAAAGTTGACTCAGATAAGAAAAACATTAATTAAAATTACTACTACTTACTTTTATGGTAGCTCAGGAATGCTGACTGCATCTGATGGACGGGTACAGGGCGTGTACATCATGGAGAATGTGATTATAATGGTTGAGAAACATGCCCTAGAGGGAGCAGTGGGTGGACCGTAATATAGATGGGATACTGTCAAGTAGATTGGAATTGCAAGACTATATGATAGTGGAGAAGCCTGATATAGTGTGTTTGACTGAGACAAAATTGCATGAAAAAACAAAGATAAATTTGGATAATAAATATAATATATGGAGAAAGGATAGGGAGAGTAAAGGTGGAGGAGGAGTTATGATTATGACGAAGAAAGAAAGAAATGTGGATAAGGTTTGGTATGGGAAGAACAACGCAGAAGTGATAAGCATAAGGTTAAAAAGTGATGGAAAAGAATTAATAATCATGGTGACCTATGTACCTCCTAAAACAAATTCTTGGACATTAAGGGAATACGACAATATGATCAAGGATACTTTACAGAGTTTGGAAAGTGTATTATCTGGAAAAAGAAAGGTGATACTAGTAGGAGATTTTAATTGTAAGGAGGTGGATTGGGAAAATCTAGTAAGTGGTGTTGGAGAAGAAGCATGGGGGGAGAGATTTCTTAATCTAATGATGGAAAATATGATGGAACAGAGGGTGAAGGAAAATACTAGATATAGAGGAGATGATGAACCGGCTAGACTGGATTTGGTGTTAACAAGAGAAGTGTACCTATGTGGAGATATACAATACAAGTGTCCTTTGGGAAAGAGTGATCATGTGGTTATGGAAATGCAGATAGCAACAACACAGCGAAGGAAGGACGAGACATACAGGAGTGGTAGATTGAATTATAGAAAGATGGACACAGAAAGTTTGAAAAATTATTTCAGAAAATTAGATTGGGAGATGTTACAAATCAGAGAAGTGCAAAAGAAATATGAGATTTTTATGAAATATTATAAAGAAGGAGTTATGAAATTTGTACCAAAGTATAAACCAAGAGAGGAAGGAAGAAAGGATTGGTTTAATGCAACTTGTGTTAAGGCTAAGGAAAAGAGATGTGGCTTGGAAAAGATGGAAAAAGAGCAGGAATATACTAAATAAGGAGAATTATAGAGTGGCAAGAAATGAGTATGTGAGGGTAAGGAGGGAGGAAGAAAGAAAATTTGAAAAAGATATTGTAGACAAGAGTAAGGAACATCCAAAATTGTTTTACAGGTTCATAAATGGTAAACTTAAAAAGAGAGAGTCCATTGAAAGATTAAAAGGAGAGCAAGGGATAGTAGATGACCCTAAGAATATAGCGGAATTGCTAAATAATAGGTTTCAGCAAGTATTTACTAAAGAAACAATGTTTGTAAAGCCTCAGAATGTACAAGGAAATGTGCACATGGATGACATTAAGATACCTAAAAGGAGTTATATAAAATGTTGGAGGAACTTAAAGATGATAAAGCGATGGGACCAGATGAAGTTTCAGGAAAATTATTGAAGGAGTGTAGAGAAGAATTGATTGATCCATTATATGATATTATAAGGTGCTCATTAGAAACAGGGAAGTACCAGTAGAGTGGAAAAGAGCTGAAGTGGTGCCCATTTATAAGGGAGGCAGTAAGGAAGAGCCTCTTAACTATAGACCTGTGTCTCTAACAAGTGTGGTCGGTAAGATTTGTGAGAGGGTGATAAAGAAATATTGGATACGGTTCCTGGAGGATCATAAGTTATTATCGGATCATCAATTTGGCTTTAGGAAAGGGAGGTCATGTGTAACAAATCTACTGAGCTTTTATTCAAGAGTGGTTGACAAAATACAGAGAGAGAGGGATGGATGGACTGTGTATATTTGGATTTAAAGAAAGCTTTTGACAAGGTACCTCACATGAGACTGTTATGGAAAGTAGAGATTTATGGAGGACTGAAAGGAAAAGTGTTAAAGTGGATGGAAAACTACTTGAGATGGAGGGAGATGAGAACGGTAATAAGGGATGCAAAGTCGGACTGGTTGGTGGTGGAGAGTGGAGTCCCACAAGGCTCAGTGCTGGCACCAATACTTTTCCTGGTATATATAAATGACATGCCAGAGGAGTAAACAGTTATATTAATTTGTTTGCGGATGATGCGAAGTTGTGTAGGTGTGTGAAGAGTGAAGAAGATTGTGAAATTTTACAGGCAGACCTGGATAAGATTTGGGAGTGGAGCAAGAGGTGGCAAATGGAATTTAATCTGAGCAAAAGTCATGTGATGGAGATGGGAAGAGTGGAAGACGGCCAAGAGGGTCATATAAGATGGGTGAAGAAGTAGTGTTGAAAAAGGTGGAAAAGGAAAAGGATTTGGGAGTGATAATACAAGACCATGGGCAGTTTGAGGCTCATATTGATAAGATGTTTGGAGAAACGTATAATTTGATAAAAAAAATATTGGATTAGCCTTCCATTATATGGATAAAGATATGATGAAGAAATTAATTAGTATGGTAATTAGACCAAGATTGGAATATGCTGGAGTGGTTTGGTCCCCTTATAAAAAGAAGCATATAAGGAAGTTGGAGAGATTGCAGAGAATGGCAACAAAAATGGTTCCAGAATTGGCAGAAATGACCTATGAGGAGAGATTAAAAGAAATGAATTTGCCTACCTTGGAACAAAGAGAAAGAGGAGATTTAATACAGGTTTATAAACTGTTGAATGGACTGGATGAAGTGGATAATGAGCAAATGATGTTGAGAGAGGAAAACTTAAGTAGAACTACAAGATCGCATAGTAAAAAGATAGCCAAGGGAATATGCTTGAAGGATGTGAAGAAATATAGTTTCCCACAAAGATGTGTGGAGGTGTGGAATGGTTTGAGTGAGGAGGTGGTGTCAGCAAGGAGTGTGCATAGTTTTAAAGGAAAGTTGGATGTGTGTAGATATGGAGACGGGGCCACACGAGTATCATACCCAGGCCCTGTAAAATTACAACTAGGTGAATACAACTATGTGAATACACACACAATACATCTGTCAGCTCCAAAATCACCACAGTGGCCAGGCTGTCAGCTAATGGTGTGCTCCTAAACCAGCACAGTGGCCAGGCTGTCAGCTAATGGTGTGCTCCTAAACCACTACAGTGGCCAGGCTGTCAGCTAATGGTGTGCTCCTAAACCAGCACAGTGGCCAGGCTGTCAGCTAATGGTGTGCTCCTTAAGACATGCAAGGGTGACAGATGCAATAAGTTGGTGTCTTCAAACCAGACTGGTGTAGGCCGTCGTCTGGTCTGGTCTGGTCTCGGGTGTCAGGCAACAATGCCCACTCTGTCATTAGTACCCTGGTTATGGTGAGGTCAGGTCATGCTGGGTTAGGTGGTGCTCAGTTAGAATGTGTTCCTAACGAGGTACAAACAACAATTTCTGAACATTTTGCTGACAGGTTTCTGGTGTTTTATTGATTGATTTGTTTATTTACAAATGAAACAAGGGGCAGAAGGATTAGCCACCCACCAGAGGCTTTACTTGTCGTTTTAGTGTTAGTTTGGTTGGAAGATGCAACTGAGACTGGTGAGGAAGAAGAGTGACCTCACCAAGGCAAGAAAACAACAAAGTTCTGGTCAGGTCACGCTAACACTGCTACCTCTACAAACAACGGCACTCTCTCAAGGTACATGTCCCGCCCGCCCTCCTTCATTCCCAGCTCCACCTTCGCAGCTCCTCCACCCAGCTGTTTTGACGCCACATACATGAAGCCACGCTCTTGGTCAGCGAGAGAGAGAGAGAGAGAGAGAGAGAGAGAGAGAGAGAGAGAGAGAGAGAGAGAGAGAGAGAGAGAGAGAATAAATGGTGCAAGAGGGATTAAAACAGGATATAAATAATATACAGCGGGCGGGACGTGTATATTAGGATACTGCCCAACTACCTACTACTAAAACGATCCCGCACTGCTCACCTGCTGGGCTCACTGCTTCCTTGGGGGCTTGTGCTGTGGCGGTTTCCGCAGGTCAAGGCCTCCTTGCTGGTTGACTTGCTGGCTGGCGGGAGCCCCACACAAGGATGGCTGGCGGGCGGGCGTTCCACACAAAGCAGGCTGGCTGGCTGATGGGCGGGCGCCCCACACAAAGCTGGCTGGCTGGCTGGAGGCTGGGCTTGACTTGCCAGGCTTGCCTCACAGTGCGGCCCGCTTGGTCCACACACTACGTGTGCTGCAGTGCCTCCTACTGCTGCTGCTGCTGCTGCACGTGTCCACTCTTCACCTACAGAGGATCCTGACGGTGGCGTGGCAGGCTCAGGGGTCAGGGTGGGCAGTGTCTTGCCGGGCTGGTGGTCACTGGTCACTGGTCACAACAGGGTCCAGGCACCACGCCGCCCAAACCCGCGCCACTACCACACCGCCGCTCACCACCAGTCACCACTGCTGAGGAGTGAGGACGGCCAAGGCCAAGTGGCGCCCACGCCACACCACGCCGCGCCGCCCCGCGGCCTTTCTGGCGCGGGACTTTGAAAAGCAGGAGGCAGTGGAGGATGGATCAGTGGAGAGTGGAGGAGTGACTCACTATATCTAGTCACTCCACTGAGAGGGAAATGGTTTGCGATCACACCACATTCACACACACACGATTGGAAGGCATTGCCAGATAACATTGCCACACTCACAGCGCCATGCACCCCACACTGCATGGCCACTTTTAACACCACCTGCTGTGGCTACACCTGCTACATGCAGTGCCTATCTATAGCTACGATAGACACAGTCTACATGTATGGGCTGTGGTGACAAGTCAGCTAAAAATAGTCACCAAGTTAATTGCAGTCGCATGAGATGTAGTCAGGGCTGAGTCAAAAGGGAACTTTAAAAGAACATTAGATAAGTTCATGGATGGGATGATACATGGAATTAGGAAGCTTTAAACACACAGGGACTGCCACGTGTAGGCCTGGCGGCCTCGTGCACCTTATTCTCCCCTCCTTAGGTTCTTAATTATGATGTAACGACCAAGTCGCAAAGTCAATGTCGCGCCGGGAATAAAGAGAAAAAAAAAAAAAATACTGCCTTTTAAGGCTGTTTTTACCGTCAGGGGGAAAAGTTCACATGGTTTCTGTGTTATCGGAAGGAAGGAAGGAGCGAAGGATTACAATGCAACATTTATCCAATATTTCAAACTTGAGAGTACCTCAATTCTACTTGCACACTCCCACACGATATGGACATTAATTCTCACTATCCTTCACTTTTTTAGGTAAATAATGCAAAGTCCAGGTTTGTTATGGTAGTGCAGGCAGAGAAAGGAATGACTGGCGCTATTCCATGTAAAAGTTTGAGTGAGAAATGATTGCAATCAATAAATGAGTGGGCAAAGTAGTAGGAGGAAAAGCAGTCAGCATGGCTGTGACTAGTGGCATTAGACAGAGGTGCACACTGCACTGTTTGCATTATTCACTTGTGTTGTAATGGACCAAAGACAAGAGGAAGGGGGTTACCCAGATGAAAATTTCAAATGAAGCGCTTTATTCTATGCAGATGACGGCTTACTCATGACAAGGACAGAGGAAGAAATGTGCAGGATGAGATACATTAACTCACCTAAGCAACCACACAGGCCTCACAATAAATACAGACAAGAGTAACATCATCACTTTTAATAAGAAGCAACACCCACAACACACACACACAAAAACTAACACAACAAACAAAATAAAATATCTAGGAATAACACTCACTGATAACAAAAACTGCTTCAACACACACAAAGATAATTCCATTCAAAAAGCTAAAAAAATGGTCAAATTGAACATTCCCAGTAAGAGCACAAAGCTGCAATAAAATGCTCATTGGCAAAACATTGTGCTGCCCACAACCTTATATGGATCAATATTTTGGCTTACACCAAGGAAGAAATGATGAAATTACACAGAATACAAAATTCAGGATACAGGGCAGTCCTCGGAGCTCCCAGGCACACCCAAGTCCCAGTACTAAGAGGAGAGCTAGGATCCAGTACTACGGAGACTAGAATAAGGCAAAACCAACTTAATGAAGTGAACTGTGTGGAGGAAAACAACACTAACAAGCTCATGGAAAGGATGCAGGAGAAAATTTTTTGGCTTCAACAAATAAAACCTATTGCATTAAATCAACTTGAGGCTTTATGAAGGAAATCAATTTGAGCCTTTCAGAATTACAATCAATGAAGAAAGAAAAACAAAAAGAAAGGATCAGGGACTGGGATGACAAAACAATGCAAAAGGAAATCAAGTTTGACAATAAACAAAAATAGGAAAAAAGAAATGGTAGAAGAGACAGTGTATGGTGGCAGGCCAGCATCAGTCATTGTTTCAAAGCAAGACGTAACAACCTCATTGATAAGCTGAGCACATTTCCTTGGCGTTTTGTGTTGTGACTGGATAGCACTTCCCTGACAAAGGTACCTAGGCTGTAGGAGCAATATAAAGAACAGTGTGCATTCCTTTGCTTTATTTAAACCATGGCAAAATAGCTGTCACCTGAGCTGTGGATATGTTGGCAAGCTTTTCCCTTGCACCACCCTTCATTGTACATGCCTCATTAACACCCTTAGTACACTGACACAAACACTCTCTCTCTCTCTCTCCTGCTCCACACTCAACCCTTCATTCCAGTATCCTCTGCTTTCACCTCTTCCTCACTAACAAACAGATGGTCCTTTTCTCATTTTGTCCTTGCGCTGTGCCTTCCTGTCACTGTGTGTGTTTTCTTGAGGAGGTTCCTTGTTCCTTGTGTGGCTTTGGTCTGGCACCAAGGTTGTTACTTGCCACATTTCTTCTCTTTGATGGCTGATCCTCTGCTGCACTTTGTCTTTCCAAGGTGGCTCAGAGCAGATCCTCCTGTGTCTGTTTCCTTCTCTCTTCCTACACTCAGGGTGAGCCTAGTTTGTACTTGTACAAGCCCCAGTGTGGCTCAGGATGTGTGTGTGTGTGTGTGTGTGTGTGTGTGTGTGTGTGTGTGTGTGTGTGTGTGTGTGTGTGTGTGTGTGTGTGTGTGTGTGTCAATATTACCTGCCACTTGTTCATTTTCTTCTCTTTCCTCCAGAAGGTCTCCTCCCAGTGTGGGTCAGGATGTGTGTATCAAGACTACTTTTGTGGGAAAATCTCTTCCCACACTCCAGGCACTGGAACTTTCTCTCCCCAGTGTGGGTCAGGATGTGCCTGTCAAGGGTACCTTTCAGGGTAAATCTTTTCCCACACTCCAGGCACTGGAACTTTCTCTTCCCAGTGTGGGTCAGGATGTGTGTGTCAAGGGTACCTTTCAGGGTAAATCTTTTCCCACACTCCAGGCACTGGAACTTTCTCTCCCCAGTGTGGGTCAGGATGTGTTGGTTAAGATTACTTTTGTTGGTAAATCTTTTCCCACACTCCAGGCACTAGAACTTTCTCTCCACAGTGTGGGTCAGGATGTGTGTGTCAAGGGTATCTTTCCTGGTAAATCTTTTCCCACACTCCAGGCACTGGAACTTTCTCTCCCCAGTGTGGGTCAGGATGTGTTTGTTAAGATTACTTTTGTTGGTAAATCTTTTCCCACACTCCAGGCACTGGAACTTTCTCTCCCCAGTGTGGGTCAGGATGTGTGTGTCAAGGGTACCTTTCTGGGTAAATCTCTTCCCCCACTCCAGGCAATGGAACTTTCTCTCCCCAGTGTGGGTCAGGATGTGTTTGTCAAGACAACCTTTCAGGGTAAATCTTTTCCCACACTCCAGGCACTGGAACTTTCTCTCCCCAGTGTGGGTCAGGATGTGTGTGTCAAGAGTACCTTTCCGGATAAATCTTTTTCCACATTCCAGGCATTGGAACTTTCTCTCCCCACTGTGGGTCAGGATGTGTCTGTCAAGGGTACCTTTCTGGGTAAATCTTTTCCCACACTCCAGGCACTGGAACTTTCTCTCCCCAGTGTGGGTCAGGATGTGTTTGTTAAGATTACTTTTCTGGGTAAATCTTTTCCCACACTCCAGGCACTGGAACTTTCTCTCCCCAGTGTGGGTCAGGATGTGTGTGTCAAGGGTACCTTTCCGGATAAATCTTTTTCCACACTCCAGGCACTGGAACTTTCTCTCCCCAGTGTGGGTCAGGATGTGTGTGTCAAGGGTACCTTTCTGGATAAATCTTTTCCCACACTCCAGGCACTGGAACTTTCTCTCCCCAGTGTGGGTCAGGATGTGTCTGTCAAGATCACCTTTCTGGGTAAATCTTTTCCCACACTCCAGGCACTGGAACTTTCTCTCCCCAGTGTGGGTCAGGATGTGTCTGTCAAGATCACCTTTCTGAGTAAATCTTTTCCCACACTCCAGGCACTGGAACTTTCTCTCCCCAGTGTGGGTCAGGATGTGTTGGTTAAGATTACTTTTTTGGGTAAATCTTTTCTCACACTCCAGGCACTGGAACTTTCTCTCCCCAGTGTGGGTCAGGATGTGTTTGTTAAGATCACCTTTCTGGGTAAATCTTTTCCCACACTCCAGGCACTGGAACTTTCTCTCCCCAGTGTGGGTCAGGATGTGTGAGGCAACACCATTCTTGTTTGGAAATGTCTCCCCGCAGTGGTCAGAAGTGTAGGTCCTGCCGCCAGTGTGTTCAGTGGGGCCACTCTTGCCTCTCAGCCTTGTCTTGCCGGCATGGGAGAGGACGTGTCTGGCAATGGCAGCCTTGGTGGAGCACACTTTCCCGCAGTGGTCACAAGTGTAGGTCCTCACGCCTGGGGTTGCCCTCTGCTCCTGGCTGTTTATCCTCCTCCTCCTGCTGCTGCTGCTGCTGCCTGGCCTCACACCATCCATTGCAACACTGCTCCTTGCTGTGGCTGGTCCTGCAGGAACCCCTGGGCTGCACCAAGGATGCACAGAGGGAGTCCCGTCGCTGGATGCCGACCTGGCACCTGTAATAGAGGATGCCGTCACCACACAGCCAGCGAGGGGCTTCCTGCCTCAGCCTCGGCCTGACACACACACACACACACACACACACACACACACACACACACACACACACACACATACATCTGTCAGCTCCAAAACCACCACAGTGGCCAGGCTGTCAGCTAATGGTGTGCTCCTAAACCAGCACAGTGGCCAGGCTGTCAGCTAATGGTGTGCTCCTAAACCAGCACAGTGGCCAGGCTGTCAGCTAATGGTGTGCTCCTAAACCAGCACAGTGGCCAGGCTGTCAGCTAATGGTGTGCTCCTTAAGACATGCAAGGGTGACAGATGCAATAAGTTGGTGTCTTCAGACCAGACTGGTGTAGGCCGTCGTCTGGTCTGGTCTGGTCTCGGGTGTCAGGCAACAATGCCCACTCTGTCATTAGTACCCTGGTTATGGTGGTCAGGTCATGCTGGGTTAGGTGGTGCTCAGTTAGAATGTGTTCCTAACGAGGTACAAACAACAATTTCTGAACATTTTGCTGACAGGTTTCTGGTGTTTTATTGATTGATTTGTTTATTTACAAATGAAACAAGGGACAGAAGGATTAGCCACCCACCAGAGGCTTTACTTGTCGTTTTTAGTGTTAGTTTGGTTGGAAGATGCAACTGAGACTGGTGAGGAAGAAGAGTGACCTCACCAAGGCAAGAAAACAACAAAGTTCTGGTCAGGTCACGCTAACACTGCTACCTCTACAAACAACGGCACTCTCTCAAGGTACATGTCCCGCCCGCCCTCCTTCATTCCCAGCTCCACCTTCACAGCTCCTCCACCCAGCTGTTTTGACGCCACATACAAGAAGCCACGCTCTTGGTCAGCAGAGAGAGAGAGAGAGAGAGAGAGAGAGAGAGAGAGAGAGAGAGAGAGAGAGAGAGAGAGAGAGAGAGAGAGAGAGAGAGAGAATAAATGGTGCAAGAGAGATTAAAACAGGATATAAATAATATACAGCGGGCGGGACGTGTATATTAGGATACTGCCCAACTACCTACTACTAAAACGATCCCGCACTGCTCACCTGCTGGGCTCACTGCTTCCTTGGGGGCTTGTGCTGTGGCGGTTTCCGCAGGTCACGGCCTCCTTGCTGGTTGACTTGCTGGCTGGTGGGAGCCCCACACAAGGATGGCTGGCGGGCGGGCGTTCCACACAAAGCAGGCTGGCTGGCTGATGGGCGGGCGCCCCACACAAAGCTGGCTGGCTGGCTGGAGGCTGGGCTTGACTTGCCAGGCTTGCCTCACAGTGCGGCCCGCTTGGTCCACACACTCCGTGTGCTGCAGTGCCTCCTGCTGCTGCTGCACGTGTCCACTCTCCACCTACAGAGGATCCTGACGGTGGCGTGGCAGGCTCAGGGGTCAGGGTGGGTGCGGCGGCAGTGTCTTGCCGGGCTGGTGGTCACTGGTCACCACGCCAGTGACGCCACCCAAACGCGCGCCACTACCACACCGCCGCACACCACCAGCCACCACTGACGAGTTACTGTCCAAACTCGTGCCTTCTGGTCAACCATTCCCTGACCCACACTTTCCTTTGTATCTTTCTTTGAGGTGGTGTTGCCTTTTCTTGCTTGTCTGCCTCTTCCAACCTTTTCTGCTGCTCTTCAACAATGGCTAGAGCAGCTGCCAGGTATAGGCATCTTCTCTTCTCTGCAATGATTGTGTCTCTGGTATTCAGCATGTTGTCTCTTCCACAGCCAATCCAAAAATGATCAGGGGTTGGGGTGGCCCCCTTTTTATATGGCGTGCCCCAAGTCAGCACGACACCGTCCGAATTGCGCATACTCGTCGTGCCAATGCGGGAAGTGCGTAAACTATGCGTGAACTCGTCGTGCCAGTTCGTGTCAATGTGGACACGAATAGGCACGCAAGCGTGAACTATTCGTGAACTCGTCTTGAACTATGCGTGAACCAGTCGTGAACAGTGCGGGAGCCTCCCCGTTCGTGCCTCAAAATGGCACGACTTGCCACGACAAAATTGTGGCCTAAAATCGTGCAAGTGTCAGCCTTGCTTTAGAACGGTCGTCGGCCAAGGCCAAGTGGCGTCCACGACACACCACGCCGCGCCGCGCCACCCCCCGGCCTTTCTGGCGCGGGACTTTAAAAAAAACAGGAGGCAGTGGAGGTGGAGGATGGATCAGTGGAGAGTGGAGGAATGACTTACTATATCTAGTCACTCCACTGAGAGGGAAATGGTTTGCGATCACACCACATTCACACACACACGATTGGAAGGCATTGGCACACTCACAGCGCCATGCACCCCACACTGCATGGCCACAGGTGACAAGGTACTTTATATCTCACAGGACAGTGGAAGGTGATGGAGAAGGTGGATCGTACAGAAGCAGGCAGGGAGTTGCAGAGTGTGCCAGTGGAAGGAATGGATGATTGAGAGTCTGGTGCCTCCATTGACGGACAGGCTGCTTGGTGCTGCATGGAGTCTTGACCATCTCCGAGGACTTCAAAGATAGACACCGAGAGAGAGAGAGAGAGAGAGAGAAAAGGAGAATCATGTGAAGAAGAAAAAAAAATATATATATATATATATATATATATATATATATATATATATATATATATATATATATATATATATATATATATATATATATATATATATAGATATATATATATATATATAGAGAGAGAGAGAGAGAGAGAGAGAGAGAGAGAGAGGGTTTATAATGGGCAAGAGTTTTCCGGCCTCTAGTGTACAGGGACCAGCAGGGCCAGGGAGAGGTCACTGTTAGCCACGGGCCCGTGCCGCCCTCACCACCAAATTTGTGAAGACAAAGATCTGCTGGGGTGTGGTGGTTGACACCTAACTCTCTTAAATTCCATAATCACATTCGACGGATAGTGAACAAAGCAGCATCTCTCTCTTCCAGCCTTCTTAAATCAACATTATGCATATCTAAAAAAGTTTATGAAATCCCTTTTGGTGTCTCATCTTCGCCCTTTTCTTGAATTTGCTTCTCCTGTGTGGAACACTATATTGGGGATTTGCGTTTACTAGCATCTGTCCAAAGGAGATGGATTTTAAGAGGATTAATGGGCTGGCACAGCGTCTAAAATCAGTAACAGGAAAACTTATCAGAGCAGATTTGCTGAAATGTTGGAAAATTTTTCATGGGAAATGTGGAATCCCACCTAGTGATATATTCATCCTGCCACCAGCAATAGGGACCCGTGGACACATTCAAAATTGTTCATTGTTTTTGCATTAGCGAAAGCAGACGACGTTTCTTCTCATTTCGATGTGTTAAATATATTTGGTGCTTGGAATTCCCCTTCCTGATGATGATGTTGCTTTGGAGTCAGTCGAGTCATTCAAGTCTGCCTCACATACAAGTTTAGGTTTACTTTTATACGAATATGTTGGATAATGTTATTATCTCAACTCCTGCAATGGCACATAAATCAGTTCTTCAAATTGCTGTATTCACTTGCCAGTTGCCATTACATATACAGGAACTGGCGTGCCAGCAGGTTTGTGGTATTTCCCTACTATCTCTGGTTGAGCCTTACCTCATATTGCCCTACTATGCCATTGTAAAGAGGATACCGAACCCACTGCACTGACCGACCCACTGCCCTCTCGTGCCCTACACAACCTGCTGCCTGACACCTAAGAACAGCTGCTCCTGCACTTCCCTCGTCACCACTCACACCGTGTGGCCCTTCTCCACTCACTGTTTGCTATTCACCCACACAGGTCAACACTGACTGACCTCCTGGGTGGCTGCACAAATACCACTAAGACTTTCAAGACGCTCAACCTCACCAGGACCTTCCTACAGAAAACAAATCAGCTCCACCGCATATAGCCTGTACACATCACCACCACATACCGCACCTTTTGGGGCACTAGAGGCTGTGACACAGCCTGCGCGGCCCCAACAAAGTCCCAATAAAAAGAAGCCGTTGTCCCGTTACCGCCAGGCCGCTCCCAGCTGAGCTGAAGGTCAGTCAGTGACTTAGTGAAGGGATGGGTAGGGTATGAGTGCAAAGGCTTGCTTGACACTTTTACGTGTACAATCCCACACAGGACAGGTCAGACGGTCACCTCACACAGTACCTACTAATAATGATCTCTCTGCCTCTATCAGGTCAGTTCACCTCGCCTGCCTGCACCTTCGTGAACCCACACTCCACAGCCTCCGTGGCTGCTCGGTGCTCAGTGCTCCGGGGCGAGGAAACACTCCTGTGGTGCCGCCGGTGCCGCCGCCAGACACAGGTAAGATCACTAGTGGCTCACTGTCACTGCAGCAGTCACGGTCCAGCAAGATGGTGCCACCACTGTCACTGTCACTACTAATGCCCTGTACAAAATGCACAAAAAAAGGGAAGGAAAACTAGTGCATTATTTTGACACCATCAAAGTGTACTTCCTCACTTAAGAAAATAAATGAAATGATGATAATTGTGGGAAAAAAAATCTGTTACACAGTTTTGCACCTTGATGACGGAGGGTTTGTGTTGGGTCAGGTTAGCCACCTCCTCCCCCCACAGACTTAGATTAAGTTAGGTTAGGTGGAGCCCCACAGAGTTAGGTTTGAGCTCTACAGGGTTAGTAGAGGTGTACAAGGTTATGCTAGGGTAGGTAAGGTTAGGGCCCTGCATGACTGTTAGCCCCACAGAGTTAGGTTAGAGGTACACAGGGTTATGCTAGGTTAGGTTAGGTTAGAGATCTGTAGGATTAGGTTGGCTCCATTCACCACTTCTTCCATTCATATTTCTGCTGGCTACTATTATGTGTGTGTTTCACTGTTTGATCTGCTGCAGTCTCTGACGAGACAGCCAGACGTTACCCTACGGAACGAGCTCAGAGCTCATTATTTCCGATCTTCGGATAGGCCTGAGACCAGGCACACACCACACACCGGGACAACAAGGTCACAACTCCTCCATTTACATCCCGTACCTACTCACTGCTAGGTGAACAGGGGCTACACGTGAAAGGAGACACACCCAAATATCTCCACCCGGCCGGGGAATCGAACCCCGGTCATCTGGCTTGTGAAGCCAGCACTCTAACCACAGAGCTACCGGGCACATGTGTGTGTGTGTGTGTGTGTGTGTGACATTGTTATGAGGTGTGTGAATCAAAATGACAGCATGTGATGTTTTTGAGTAGTTTTGTGTTCCCCGACTACTCTCAGCACAAGTCTGACCCATTCACTGACCACCTGCAACACAACCACTACACCTGGAAACACATACACACACAGACAGGACACACACTAACACTAATGCAACACAGTCACAGCTGCAGCCACAGTCACCTCTGGGCATCCCTGTGGTGAGGTGCCCGACACCCCCATGGACTATTAGGGCCCCATCTAATGACTATACTGTTTTCCTTCACTGTTTTGGAGTTTTTTTTTTATACTTTACTGCACCAAAGTCAAGAAGTTAATGCAAACTGAAAGCAGAGAGGAAAAATATATGAAAAGATTGAACTTGGAAGAAATGTCACTACTCTTCAAACTATTTCTTCTCTGCCAAAAGTGAGTAAAAGTGTGTGCATTAAGCCACAGCAAATTGAAGAAAGACAAGACACACTGAGAGAGTTGTATGTCTAGAAAAATGATCAACACTAAAATCAAGCAGAAAACAAAACAGACTCAAGCTACCATAGAGAAAAAGATAGCACGTCTTATTAGAGTGACAAAAACCCACACATATATTCATACCTTGACGTGTGTGTGTGTGTGTGTGTGTGTGTGTGTGTGTGTGTGGCCATTCTGATGTGCACCCCATTGCAGGATAGAGAAGAGGCAGGATGGCAGAGGAGATAAGCAGGGAGCACAGTAGAGGAGAGAGGGGAGACAGGATGACAAACAAGACACACGGCAGAGACAGAAGACACATGGCGGAGAAGAGAAGCGTGGAAGATGACAGACAGAAAACACTAAGCGACAAGGACAGTGAGGACACCCACCAGCCCCTGTGGAACCCCTCAGCACCTTACCTGAAGTGGAAGGTGTTTGTGAGGGGAAAGGACTTCACATTACAGGGCAGTGGTGCATGTGGGGAGGAAGATGATGATGGTGAGGAGGACCACTCAACACAAGCCCATGGGGAAGCTGCCAAAAGCTTCTACGAGAGTGTTGTGAGGCAGGACACCACACAGGGACACACCAACGCTGACACACACTGGGAGAGAGACACAGAGAGACACAGCCACACTAGAGAAAGAGACAGACACAGAAACACAGACGCACACAGAGAAGGAGACACAGAGATACACAGCCACACTAGGAAAAGAGACAGACACAGACACAGAGACTTGACTAGAGACAGACACACAAGCACACACAGGGAAGGAGACACAGGGAGACACAGCCACACACACCCACACAACCACACTAGGGAAAGAGACAGACACAGAAACACAGACTTGACTAGAGACAGACACAGAAACACAGACTTGACTAGAGACAGACACACAGACACAGACAGGGAAGGAGACACAGGGAGACACAGCCACACACACAAACCTAGGGAAAGAATTACCGGAAAAACAGACTTAGCACATGGACAAACAAACACACACACACAAGACAGTACAAGCACTCAGAACCCTTCACAGACACACACAGCGAGCCCACAGCAAGTCCACACAGCATTTCGTTTAGCCCAGAATGGTGACACTGCCGGCCTCTCTGCAATGCTCGATGACAGACTGAACGTAAACACTCGGGATGGCTACGGCTGGTCACTACTGATGGTTGCTGCTTGTGCTGGAGCTGGCAACACTGTGAGGACCCTGCTGGACCGAGGGGCAAGAACTGGGTACAGGGACGCACGGGGCAACACAGCACTATACCTGGCGATGATAAGAGGCCATAGGGAAGTGACGGAAATGCTGATCAAGGCAAACAAACCCACGAACAAACGGAAAAACAGACAAACGCGTGATTCGAGTACAGACTCCAGCTTGTCAGGGAAGGAAGAAGAGGAGGAGGAGGAAGAGGAGTATTTCTGTGATACATGCGAGGTGGCTGTGAAAGAGAGAGAGAGAGTGACACACACAGCATCCATCGTACACCAGTTTAAAACAACAACAAGACAAACACACACTCAATATGGAATCCCACCAAGTAATAGGGGCTACCAGCTGTTAGTGGGGCAGGGGTGGGATGCAGAAGGGGGCTTGGGATCTGAACAGCAGGGCCACAAGTTCCCTGTCAAAACGGTGCTGAAGAGAGACAGGAAGGGGCTAGGGGCAGGCCGAGAGATGGCCAAGGTGACTCACTTTGGCCCTGGGGATGCTGGTGCAGTGAGGAGAGGCAGGATCGGTGCCAGCAGGGTGGAGCGTATTGCCACTGTTAGCAGGAGAGAGGTTAAGCAGAAGAAGGTGAAGGAAAAGGAAGAGGAGGTTAGATTGAGAAGAATGTTAAATGAACCTGATTTTTAACTCTGGTAATTACATTGTAGAGAAACGAATAGATCTGTAATTATGTAATCCTACATCAAAATGGTTACCTATATTTTTGTGTAATAAAAGCTTGGTGAACTAAATAGGTGCGGTTTTGTGTCTAGTAATAGTTTGACAGGCTGCAGTGGAAGTTATTGGGGTTTTCAAGGGTAGCTTACATGGTTGTAATGGTTTGACAGGCTGCAGTGGAAGTTATTGGGGTTTTTAAAGGTAGTTTTCATGGTTCTAATGGTTTGACAAGCTGCAGTGGAAGTTATTGTGGTTTTGAAGGGTGTGTGTCATGGTTGTAATGGTTTGACAGGCTGCGGTGGAAGATGTATGTGTTATGCTATGAAATGTCACAGAATGGATGCACATTGTTGTTTTCCTATTTATTTATTTATTTTTAATGTGAGATGGGAAATCTGGCCAAGGGAAACAAAAATGACTATACAAAAATGCTCACTGAGATGCCAGTACCCAAACAGGTCTGAGAGAGTTACTTAAGGGAATGGGATAAATGTCTTGAAACCTCCCTCTTAATGAGTTCAGGTCACAGGAAGGTGGAAATACAGAAGCAGGCAGGGAGTTCCAGAGTGTGTCAGAGAAAAGTGTGAAGGATTGAGAGTACTGGTTAACTCTTGCATCAGGGAGGTGGACAGAATAGTGGTGAAGGATTGAGAGTACTGGTTAACTCTTGCATCAGGGAGGTGGACAGAATAGTGGTGAAGGATTGAGAGTACTGGTTAACTCTTGCATCAGGGAGGTGGACAGAATAGTGGTGAAGGATTGAGAGTACTGGTTAACTCTTGCATCAGGGAGGTGGACAGAATAGTGGTGAAGGATTGAGAGTACTGGTTAACTCTTGCATCAGGGAGGTGGACAGAATAGTGGTGAAGGATTGAGAGTACTGGTTAACTCTTGCATCAGGGAGGTGGACAGAATAGTGGTGAAGGATTGAGAGTACTGGTTAACTCTTGCATCAGGGAGGTGGACAGAATAGTGGTGAAGGATTGAGAGTACTGGTTAACTCTTGCATCAGGGAGGTGGACAGAATAGTGGTGAAGGATTGAGAGTACTGGTTAACTCTTGCATCAGGGAGGTGGACAGAATAGTGGTGAAGGATTGAGAGTACTGGTTAACTCTTGCATCAGGAGGTGGACATACTGGTTAAGGAGGTGGACAGAATAGTGGTGAAGGATTGAGAGTACTGGTTAACTCTTGCATCAGGGAGGTGGACAGAATAGTGGTGAGAGAAAGAGACAAGTTATGCTATGAACTGCCACAAAATACAGGCTCATTGTACCATACCACATCACACTACCCAAGCAGACAGCATGGCCAAGAGTCCAGAGGTAGTGCAGCAGTACCTGGAGGAGGTGGAGGCAGCTGCAGAGGACATACTGAGTGACCGGCAGGAGATCATCACACTGGACCGTCGCAGGAACACCAATAGGGAAGCTCTGAGGCAGCTGGCTGGTGATGGTGGGGCTGGCAAGGCTGGTGACTCCCGCATGTGGATATGTGTGGGCAATATGTTTCTGCGGATGCCTACGGGTTTTGTGAAGAACAGCATTGAGAAAGGTAGGAGGGAGAGAGGTCGGGTTGGGGAAACTTTGCTGGTGTCTAAAATGCTTGAAAAAACCTGAAACTTAAAAGGTCTTGGTAGAATTCCTCTCTTCTCCTTGTCTCTCTCATCCTTCTCTCTCTCTTCTCTCTCTCCTATTCCTATTCCTCACATTAACATTCCCTTTCTCCCTCTCTTTCATCAACATTCTCTCTATCATTGTACACTCTCTCTCTCTCTCTTTCCTCCATCAACTCCCTGTCTCCTCCCCCCACAGAGCAGAAACACCTGGACAGTGAGATCAACAACCTTCGCAACAGCCTGCACACCAAAGTCAACCTCCTCAATGACTTAGAACACAAGCAAGCCACTGTCGGCACTTCCCTCAAGCCTCTGTCCCCGGAGGAGTGGCAGGCAGTGCGGCAGGTGATGGGGAAGTAGGCTGGGCGACAGGCAAGTGATGGGAAGGGAAGATAGTGATGGGAGTGATGGGGTTTGGTTAGGTTAGTTTAAATGGACAGATGACATGATTGGGCAGTCTTATCTCTTAGGAAGGCAAAGTGAAGTAGTGATAGAAGAAATAATGAAGATAAGTTTAAATGAGGTTAAGATAATTTAGATGAGGTTAGATAATTAGACGGTGTTATCTCAAGGCAAGGCAAGGCAAGGGAGTGATTAAGAGGAAATAATGCAGTGAAGTCAGTGTAGATTAGGTTAAAGTTATGTTAGGTGGACAGGAAACAGGTGATAAGGCAGTATTTATTTGAAGGCAAGGCAAGGTAGGGTAGTGATTGAAGTAATGGGGTTAAGTTAGTTGAGGTGAGGTTAGGAGAGGGACCAAATGATAAGGCATTGTTTATTGTAAGAGTGACAGGGAAAGGCGACTAGGAAACACAAGGCAAGATACAGTAACAGGAAAAGTAATGCAGTTAGGTTAGGTTAGATGGACAGGAAGACAAGGTAGGTCATTTATAACTCAAAGGCAAAGTAAGGCAGTGAAGGGAGACAGGGAGAGGCAATAGGAGGAAGGCAAGGCAAGGTGGGGTGATAGGGAAAGTAATGCAGTTAGGATAGGTTAGCTTAGATGGACAAGATGAAGCAAGGTGCTGGGAAGGCAGGGCAAGGCAAGGCAAGGTAGGATGATGTGGTGAGGTTAGTTTAGGAAGATAGGGACAGGTGACAAGGTACTTTATATCTCACAGGACAGTGGAAGGTGATGGAGAAGGTGGAAGTACAGAAGCAGGCAGGGAGTTGCAGAGTGTGCCAGTGGAAGGAGTGAATGATTGAGAGTACTGGTGCCTCCATTGACGGACAGGCTGCTTGGTGCTGGAGTCTTGACCATCTCCGAGGACTTCAAAGATAGACACCGAGAGAGAAAAAGATAATCATGTGGGGAAATAAATAAAAATTGAAGAATATTTTGGTTAGAGATTTTTATTTACAAAACTTAACACATTCTAGAAACGGTCGCTGTGTGTGTGTGTGTGTGTGTGTGTGTGTGTGTGTGTGTGTGTGTGTGTGTGTGTGTGTGTGTGTGTGACAAACTGCAGGAGACTCGTACATAGGAATAACCTCTGATTCTAGGAAAATGCCAAAAGGAGTGTGCGTGTGTGTGTGTGTCGTAAGAGTACATTTATACATTACAGTATACATATGTAAAAAAAAAAAAAGTTTGTGTGTGTGTGTGTGTGTCTACTCTATAACACACTCAGCCCCAACAGCCTTGAAAGCCTCCAGCAGGGCCTCAGCCTCATCCTTGGGTATGTCGCTCTTCACCACACAAGGACAGCTCTCTACAAACTTCTTGGCCTGAGGGAGACAGAGAGCGAGTGAGTGACAATGAGAGAGAGAGAGAGAGAGAGAGAGAGAGAGAGAGAGAGAGAGAGAGAGAGAGAGAGAGAGAGAGAGAGAGAGAGAGAGAGAGAGAGAGAGAGAGAGAGACACACTTAGCGCGGTGCCCACTATTGTGCGAGCCTTAAATAAATAAGTTAATTCTAGGTTAAGTTTATCCATAGTTAGGTTAAGCATTTTTAGTTCATTGTGGTAATGTCCCCCCCCCTGTACATTTTCAGAGTAATTTTTTACATTGCCTAACTAATAAACCGTTTATTATTATTATTATTATTATTACACACACACACACACACACACACACACACACACACAGAGTTATAAAGCAAAAGGAGGATTGTGAAATACTGCAAGAAGACCTAAATAAGATCTGGGAATGGAGCAAAAAGTGGGAAATGGAATTCAATGTGAACAAAAGCCATGTCATGGAAATGGGAAAGAGTGAAAGACGACCTGTGGGAATCTATAAGATGGGAGATGGAGTAGAACTGGAGAAAGTCAAAAAGGAAAAGGACTTAGGAGTGACGATGGAAGAAAACAATCAACCAGTAAGCCATATTGATAGAATTTTTAGAGAAACATATAATTTGCTAAGGAATATTGGAGTAGCATTTCACCACATGGACAAAGAAATGATGAAGAAATTGATAAGTACTATAATAAGACCCAGATTGGAATATGCAGGAGTAGTGTGGACCCCTCATAAAAGAAACACATAAGAAATTGGAGAGGCTACAAAAATGGCTACAAGAATGGTTCCAGAATTTGAAGGGATGACATATGAGGAGAGACTAAAGGCTATGGATCTACCAACCCTGGAACAAAGAAGGAGAGAGGAGACCTGATACAAGTTTAGAAATTGATCAACGGAATGGACCAAGTGGATAATGAGAAACTAATCCTGAGAGAAGAATATGACATTCGAAGCACAAGATCGCATAGTAAAAAGCTGAGAAAAGGAAGATGTCTGAGAGATGTTAAAAAATATAGTTTCCCGCAGAGATGTATTGAGACGTGGAACAGTTTAAATGAAGAAGTAGTACTACGTCTGCAACGAGTGTGCACACTTTTAAAGTAAGATTGGATAAGTGTAGATATGGAGACGGGGCCACACGAGCATAAAGCCCAGGCCCTGTAAAACTACAACTAGGTAAATACACACCTGCACCAGATTGAAGCCTTCCAGCTTTGCCTTGACCTCCTTGATGAGAGCAACCTTTTTAGTCTCATCAAATTTATTCATCTTGAGAGTGAAGCTTGTCTGTACCTTGGCGGGGGCAGCGGCCTCCTCCTCCTCCTCCTCCTGTGGGGCCGAGAGGGGACACCTTATAGCAAACCAATTTTCAAGGGTAAAATTGGTGTATTGTGTTCTTAAAGGTTCTCAAAGGGTAAATGTTAATGTATTGTGTTGCTGTGGGTTTTCAAAGGGTAAAGATTGTGTTGCTGTGGGTTTTCAAGGGATAAAGATTGTGTTGCTGTGGATTTTCAAAGGGTAAAGATTGTGTTGCTGTGTGTTTTCAAGGGATAAAGATTGTGTTGCTGTGTGTTTTCAAAGGGTAAAGATTGTGTTGCTGTGTGTTTTCAAAGGGTAAAGATTGTGTTGCTGTGTGTTTTCAAAGGGTAAAGACATGCATTTGTGTTCTTAAAGGTTCTCAAAGGGGTAAATGTTGATGTATTGTGTTGCTGTGGGTTGTCAAAGGGTAAAGGCTGGTGCATTGTGTTGCTGTGGGTTGTCAAAGGGTAAAGACTGGTGCATTGTGTTGCTGTGGGTTGTCAAAGGGTAAAGACTGGTGCATTTGTGTTGCTGTGGGTTGTCAAAGGGTAAAGACTGGTGCATTGTGTTGCTGTGGGTTGTCAAAGGGTAAAGGCTGGTGCATTATTGTTGCTGTGGGTTGTCAAAGGGTAAAAGCTGGTGCATTGTGTTGCTGTGGGGTTAAAGTCCAGAATCAACAAGAACGACAGACAATAAAACAGAAGAAAATGTCACAGCTCATATTGATAAACAAAACACCATCTTATCCTTATTCCCGTAACTCTGGATTTACGCGATAGATGCATTCCAAGAGGCATTGCGTATTTCAAAATTGGGGTAAAACAAACTTGTAATTGTCCTAAGCAACACTAGATAATAGGGGAATGCGGGATGCAGGCCAAATCGTGTAGAAGCAAACCGATCGCGCAAATCTAATTATAATATTTTTTTCAGCTGCGTATTAACACGGTCTGAGTGTAGGTTGGGCTTTCTCACTCGGGGCAACGGTTTCCTAGCGGGTGGGGTTTGAGATAGGGACCCTAAAAAAAATATCCCCTTTAGCCTAGAAATTCATGGTATAAAAATAAATCAATAAATAAAAATGTGTAAATTAAATACGCGTAAATCAAGAGTTACCTGTATTTCAAACCATGCACCTTTCATGATGGTAAAGTGGAGGAGGAGTAAGAAAACCATAATAATGTATGGGACAACACTATTCATGCATATCTTTCAAAACAATCAAACTTTAGCATCTTAACTCAAAGAAATGCAACAAAAACAGTAGTAATAATAATGTAATGCAAGGAAAACAATAATAATAATAATAATAATGTGATAATAAAAATGATACACACAGCCACCTTTTGTCATATAACTAATGCAAAATATAAATAAATGAGTAAAAACAATGATAATAATGATGCAATGAGATTTAAACAATGATAATAATGATGTACAAAATAATAATAATAATGTAATGAGATTTAAACAATGATAATGTAATGCAAGACAAAATAATGATAATAATAATGTAATGAGATTTTAAACAATGATAATAATGATGTAATGAGATTTTAAACAATGATAATAATGATGTAAGAAATAATAATAATAATGTAATGAGATTTAAACAATGATAATGTAATGCAAGACAAAATAATGATAATAATAATGTAATGAGATTTTAAACAATGATAATAATGATGTAATGAGATTTAAACAATGATAATAATGATGTAAGAAATAATAATAATAATGTAATGAGATTTAAACAATGATAATGTAATGCAAGACAAAATAATGATAATAATAATGTAATGAGATTTTAAACAATGATAATAATGATGTAATGAGATTTTAAACAATGATAATAATGATGTAAGAAATAATAATAATAATGTATTGAGATTTAAACAGTGATAATAATGTAAAGCAGTGTTGGGAGGCAGATGCAACACTTAACAATGACGACAATGGCAAAATATAAAATAAATACTGGCTCACCTCTGCATCCTGTGGCAACGCAGAGAAGTAAGAACATTAGGCAACCACACCACACCACACCATACACCATACCACACCACACCACCACCACCACACTTAATCTCAAACACTAGGGAACCATCACACACCACACCACACCACACCACACCACTACCACACCACACTACCACACTTAATCTCAAACACTAGGGAACCACCACCACCACTCCTACCCCTTCACAATGAGACTGTCCTTTACCCGCCACTTCCTCCAGCTCTGACACCACAGCAAGGCCACACAGCACCCCCCCCCCTACACAATGAGGCCCTACCCTACACCTCCTCCAGCCCTGACAACACAAAATACACATTAAAGTATCTAGTGACACGTACACACACACATACACATACTTGACACATCCACACACATACGTGCAGACGGACAGGCAGACACAGACCTTGGCAGCAGCAGGGGCGCCCATGGGAGCCCCGAAGGCCATGACCGGGGCGTCAGGGATGTTCAGGGTCTTCTTCAGGAGTTCATTAAGGTCAGCCACTTCTATAAGGGTGAGTTTGGAAATGTCCGTCACAATGTTCTGAATCTTCTCCGGGTAAACCTGCCATGGTGGAGATTTGGAAGTTTGAAGTACGCACACACACATAAGTACACACACACACACACACACACACACACACACACAAAGTGGATAATGAGAAACTGATCCTGAGAGAAGAATATGACATTCGAAGCACAAGATTGCATAGTAAAAAAACTGAGGAAAGGAAGATGTCTGAGAGATGTTAAAAAATATAGTTTCCCGCAAAGATGTGTTGAGACGTGGAACAGTTTGAGTGAGGAAGTGGTGTGCATAGTTTGAAAGAAAAATTGGATAAGTGTAGATATGGAGACAGGGCCACACCAGCGTAAAGCCCAGGCCCTGTAAAACTACAACTAGGTAAATACACACACACACACACACACAGCAGTAGTCCATTTCTATAACCAATCGTGCAACAGAACCAGGGTAACAAAAAAATATCATAAAAATTAAACATAGTGGAGAGAAAAAAAAAAAAAAAAAAAAAAAAAAATCAGCAACCTTAACATACTTCCGAGTCAATGTGTGTGTGTATGTAGTGCCTAAAATCAAATTATTAACTTTATTCATTCATTTATTAAAGTGGAAAAGCCTCAACGAACTTTCTCTTCACACTTTTAAGTCAACTAAGCAATCTCAGCCACACCTTGTACTTATTATCATTATTATTATCATCATCATCATCATCATCAATAGCTTTACGAAAACTAACAGACTATGACAACAAGGCCAGCCACTCAGCAATATCTCAGCGGCACCTTACCTTAGGCACCCCATCTGCTGCCGGCACACTCAGAGCCTCGGCACTCCTCCACCGCAGCTGCTGTCCGGCACTCGCTCCCCTCCATACCGCCTGTCTGTTGGCACCATAAACAGGTCAGGCATGAGAGAGAGAGAGAGAGAGAGAGAGAGAGAGAGAGAGAGAGAGAGAGAGAGAGAGAGAGAGAGAGAGAGAGAGAGAGAGAGAGAGAATAATGTGCAAGGGTATAAAGAAAATAAAAAGAGATAGGAAGAAAAAAGAAAGAATTATGTACAGGAGTGAAAAAGTAAAAATAAGAGACGAGAATATCAAAGAAGAGTAAAAAGTGAAGCTCTTCTATAAGCATTCCTAATAATAACTTCACGACAGAATTTATATAGGTTAGGTTAGGTTAGGTTAGGTAAGGTAAGGTTAGGTAAGGTTAGGTTAGGTTACTTCTATAAGCATTCCTAACCCTTTCACCCTATCGAAAATTAAAAATAACTTCACGACAGAATTTATATAGGTTAGGTTAGGTTAGGTTAGATTAGGTAAGGTTAGGTTAGGTTAGGTTAGGTTCGGTTCGGTAAGGTTAGGTTAAGTTAGGTAAGGTTACTTCTATAAGCATTCCTAACCCTTTCACTCTATTGAAAATTAAAAATAACTTCACGACAGAATTTATATAGGTTACGTAAGGTTAATTTAGGTTAGCTTAGGTTAGGTAAGGTTAGGTTACTTCTATAAGCATTCCTAACCCCATTTTACCCTATCGAAAATTAATAATAACTTAAGGACATAATTTAAGCTAGGTTAGGTTAGGTATAAGCATTTCTAGCCCTATTTCACCTTATCAGAAATTAATAACTACGGGGCAGAATTTAGGTTAGGTTAGGTTAAGGAAGGTTAGTTCTTTGTATTTCTAACCCCATTTCACCCTATTGAAATTAATAATAACTTCACGACAGAATTAAGGTTAAGTTAGGTTAGGTATAAATATTTCTAACCCCATTTCACCCTATCGGACATTAATAATAACTTCACGACAGAATTAAGGTTAAGTTAGGTTAGGTTAAGTTTCCCTATACCTAAAACCCCGCTTTCCCAGGAGGAAAGCTCCTTAGACATACTGAAAAAGAAATCTAAGATACTTTTATATATGACAAAATAAGTGTATGTACAGATGTAATTACACAATGCGTTTCACATAAATGGACCTTTCTTTCTCTCTCTCTTTTCATGCAGAATATAGTTATCTTTTTATCTGTAAATTCATTCTATTGCCCATAAAGTTATCTACAGCTTACAAAGGGCTATTTGTCGTGGTAAACTCATTTTTTTTCTGTTAATCCATGTACACAAGACAAATATAATAAACTCTTTAAAGTATATTGGTTCAAACTGTAAATTGACCGGCAAATCACAAGTTTTTAATATATTTTGCACCCTATCACTCCTCCAAACTTACAGAAATTAATTATGTGCAATGAAAAAACAAAAAGATTAATACAAAAACAGACTGAAACTTCCCAGAGAGAGAGAGAGAGAGAGAATGAGTTTGATCGTCACAGCAAACTAGCAAACAATTAAATAAACCTTGATACAAATTTCTGCCTAACTCAGCAGTCCACCGGGGATAAGAACAAGCCCCTGGGGGAATATAAACAGGGCTACAACACAAGGGGAACAGACCATGGGGGGAATAAACAAAGAAATTAATCAAGCCCCATGCCGGCCGGTGAGGAGGCAGCAGTCACCTCCGTCAGGGTACTCAGCACTCACCGAAGGCAGCACGTCAGCACCCCTGGGCCTGCTGCTGACACACTCCTTAGGGCCTGCATGTTAATAGTAGTAGTAGCAGTAGTAGTAGTAGAAGTAAGGCTAAAGGGCTGTCTGCTGTCTTCGCTGTGGGCCTGTGCTGTGTCTATCTTCCTAACAGAACAGTGATGCCAACTTGCTAAGCTTAAAACTCACTATTCTAACTTACATAAGGTTTTTATCTATCTATCTATTAATTTATTTGTATTCCTGATATGTATGTTCTTTATTTTTATATTTCTGATACTTTACCCTCCCTTTCAGTACTGGGACACATTTTTACCTTGAGATTTCTGTACGATTTTATTAACATTAGGGTCTATGGATGCCAGAAGGTTAATGGCCACTGTCTTAATTATTTAAATCCTCCATATAAGTTTCTGAAGCTGTCTAGAATCACCAAATAGTAAGCAGAATGAATGTAAAAACGCGTCATGGTGCTAAAGGGGTTAACAAGGTCCATATCACCCTCCTGTATTGTATTTCATTGTTTATGCAAATACAATAACTATATAACTGACAGGAGAAATTCTGTGGCCTATGAAAATTCTCATGGTGGGGTTTTATGATGACAGATTAACTACGAATTTTTTCCTCATGTTTAACCTCTTCTGTACAAGTTTCCATATTCATTCCACTTATCATTAATCTTCTGATCTCCATAGTTCCTTCCTGATATACATAAAATCATCTAATCATATAACTCAAGGTAAAAAAAGCGTCCCAGTACTGAAGGGGTTAACAATATAATCTGGTTAATTGGTCCTTATGCGGGGATTAAAATATTGAAGGTTCTAACCATTAATCTTCTGATCTCCATAGTTACTTCCTAATGTCAATAAAATCTTCTAATCATACGCTAAACTCAAGGTAAAAAAGCGTCCCAGTACTGAAGGGGTTAACAATATACACAATCTGGTTAATTGGTCCTTTTTTTGTAGGCTTTGAATATGACAATGAGAGAGCGAAGTGGTTCTATTAAGAGGGAGGTCTCGAGGCACTTACTCCCTGACGCTTTTCCACTTTTTAGAGAGCCAACACTCAATTAGGCCTTTTTTTTTTATCTTTTCGTTTTTTTTTTTTTTTGCCCTTGACTGGCCCTCTTCCCTACATTAAAAAAAAAAAAAAGTAACTGTACGTTCATGGGTTGATTAGATAATGGTGGCAACTCGATCAGTCTATGGTCACCAGCATGGGAGCTACACTGATATTGTTAATTCATAAACAGTGCCGCACATGTTATTAATCGCACTTCCTACACTGCTGGGGATAAATGTGCCAATATAATGAGTTCTAGTTTCCTCGTAGACAAGATAGTGCTCTAGTATAGCCTACTCAGAAATGCCTTGCTCTCTCACCATGTCTTTTCCACGGCCAGAGATGACAAGCAGGGTTTTCCCACAGTGTTTCTCCAATTAATAACACAGAAATCTAGTCAATCTGTCTCTAGAAACTTAAAAAAATACATTAAAAACTCGTATCAATTCAACTATAGCCTTTTAAAGTGGTGGAGGTGAGGCAGAGAAGTGAATAATAGTTAGAATAGTGAGGAAAGACATTTGAATTAGGGGAAAGAGCGAGTCAGTTCGGGGAGCCCACACCTTACAGCAGATTCCACACTTCCCCAGCCCGTTTTCTGCTACAAGTAATGAGGAAACAGCTTTATTTATTTGCTGACACCTTATTGTGACAAACTGCACGAAAGAGGAATGTGTTTTGTGGTGCAGGGAAGAACTATCGAAGAAGGGCCACAGGGGGGTTGAGAGCCATCCCTGCCGCGGGTTAAGACGCTACTCGTATATTTTCAAGAGGATTAGTATAGACGTGTTATAATGGGTGGTTTTCATCTTAAAGCAGAATGTTGATGGATAGAATCATGAGACTTCGAGTGACCTGAAAGAGATGCGTATATTTTGAAAGAGTAAAGGAATTAATATGTGATAAACGTGTTGTAATGAGTGTTTTTCATCTAAAGGCAGAATATTAATCGCTAGAATCATGAGACTTCGAGTGACTTGGAAGAGATCGTATACATGTTTAGTGTATTTTGAAGGAGTAAAGGGATTAACATTTGATAGACGTGTCGTATATAATGTATAGCCTATGTTTTTTTTTTTTTTTTAATCTCTGTACAGAATGTTATCGCTACAATCATGAGACTTGTAACATTGTTTTATAGCTTGTTAGAGACTTGATTGCCTCAGACCACCAAGGCGTTATATAATACAGACCATAGCTATAGTCTAACAAGGGCAGTTCCAGCTGGCCTTTGTACTGCTGGTGAAGTGGGACGGATATGAAGTGACCAGATGGAGCGTTGCCTGACATGACGGGCTATGAGGAGCGAGGCGGGGCAGAGCAAGGGACAAATTCATGCTCCATAGATCGTAGCCTCCTCTTGCTCCATACTGGCTAATAATAGAACATATTTCGTTATATTACAGTGTCATTCAGCAAGTGTTAATATATAGTCATACTTCGTCAACACCAGTTCAGTTTTCCTTATTCTCTCCTTCCCTCCACCGATATTTATTGTTCTCTTCTTCCATTTCCTCAGTTTTCCTTATTCTCTCGTTCTTTCCACCGATTTATATTTTTCTCTTCTTCCTTTTCCTCAGTTTTCCTTATTCTCTTCTTCCTTCCACCGATATTTATTTTCTCTCCTTCCTTTTCTTCCTGTAATCTATTCAATATATATTACTTTTCTTTTTCCGTCTATCTTACCTTCCTTTCACCTGATAATCAATTATTTCTTCCATTTATTATTATCGGTCACATTGAAAACCCATGTTACTTTACCTAGACTAGAAGCTTTCAATTGTAGAAATCTTGTTAACTTGTCACTAGAACCGTAAAAACAGTTAAAACACCCTTGAAAACTCGTGTAACGCTTCAGGGTGAACTATTGCAATCTGCCACTAAAATGGAAAAAGAAAATGAGAAAACCCGTGTCTCTTCAATCACAGAGCCTTTTGAATGCTGAAATCTTGTTAGTTGTTTGCCTAAAAACTCATAAAAACCCTTGAGTCACTTTAGCTAGAGTGTTTTCAAGACAGGAATCTTGATAATCTACCACTAGAAACAAAACTAACAATAATAGGTTTGCGTACATTGAAGTAGAGCCATTTTGGAAGTATTGGAGAGGCGAGTCAGAAGTGTTTCGAAATGGAAGTGAACCACAGTCCAGGGGCAGACTGGAGTCACAATTAGTGCCACTTGTAGCAAGCGAGGAGAGGGGAGAAGGGAAAGCATGGTGAGTGAGGGATTGGCGGGCTGGCGGGGCAGCTCAGCTAACATTTCCGCCGATAATCACAGTTTATTGCGTCTTGTCACGTAGATTTATTTTTAGTTTCGATAAGTCGAATTGAAGTTCTTTGTGAAGGCGAGCTGGCTCAGTTGTAATTAAATGTTCGGCAAGGAAAATCATGAAATACGTGACAGCCACCAGCCCGCCAGTCGCGCCGCAGTGCCCAGTCAAGCAGCTTAGTAGAGGGCGGCGTGTGTAGCAGCTGTATGGTGGGACCTATCGCGTGATGCTCCCGCCAAGAAATGGTATCATGATTCATGGGAAGGTTGCAGCTTTTTCTTGGGTACAAGTAACTACAATACACGGTGTAGCATTGCCTGGTAACAACTGTTGGAAGTTGTGTAAGGCAGGTTATTATTTGTTGTACATACATAAAGATGTTAAGGAGACGCCTCCTCGCTCACAGGATCTGCCTCAAGACATGTCTCGTGACTCATCTTCATTTCCACTTGGCTTGTTTTTCCATCCCTAATTCACCAAATGACCTTGCTCTTTTTTACTATTTATTTTATTTTTTAAGGACAAGTAGTTACTTACTTTCAACTCATTTAATCCTCTTAACGAGTGAGTGACCTCCCGTCAACACCCGCTTGATGCAATGCTATGTGCCCGCACCTCAACAGTCAACACTCAGCATTCGCTGTCTACTGCGACGCGCGGCCTAACCCGCCCGTCTCCTATAGTATCACTGGGTGCTGACAAGTGCTTTTTCCTTTTCTTTATGCAGGGGAGAAGGCCAGCTAAGGGTAACACGATAATAAAGAAGAAAAAAAAAAAAAACACTTGGGTGCTGATTCTCTAAAGGATAAGTACAGAGTTAGCCAAAATTAGGGAGCAAATGTCTTGATACCTCCCTCTTAAAAGATGTTAAGTCGTAGGAAGATGGAAATAAAGAAGCAGGCAGGGAGTTCCAGAGTTTATCAGTGAAAGGTGTGAAGGATTGAGAGTACTGATTAACTCTTATATTAGAAGGTTGGACAAAATAGGGATGAGAGGAAGAAGAAAGCTTTGTGCAGCAAGGGTGGGGGAGGAGGGAGGAGAGGAGGCATGCAGTTAGCAAGATCAGTAGAGCAGTTAGCATGAAAATAGCGATAAAAGATAGCAAGAGATGCAACATTCTGGTGAGAAAGAGGCTGAAGACAGTCAGTCAGAGGAGGGGAGTTGATGACACGAAAAGCTTTTGATTCCATCCTATCTAATAAAACTGTGTGACTGGAATCCCCACAAACATGCCAAGAGTACTCCATACAGGGGCGGATAAGGCCCTTGTACAGAGTTAGCAGTTGGAGGGGCGAGAAAAATTGGCAGAGACGCCTCAGAACACCTAACTTCATAGAAGCTGTTTTAGCAAGAGATGAGATGTGAAGTTTGCAGTTAAGATTATGAGTAAAGGACAGACCGAGGATATTCAGTGTGGAAGAGGAAGACAGTTGAATGTCATTGAAGATGAGGGTATAGTTGTCTGGAAGGTTGTGTTGAGTTGATAGATGGAGGAATTGAGTTTTTGAGGCATTGAAAACTACTAAGTTTTCTCTGCCCCAATCGGAAATCTTAGAAAGATCAGAAGTCAGGCGTTCTGTGGCGTCCCTGCGTGATCTGTTGACTTCCTGAAGGGTTGGTCGTCTCTGAAAGGACGTGGAAAGATGTAGGGTGGTATCATCAGCGTAGGAGTGGATAGGGCAAGAAGTTTGGTTAAGATCATTAATGAATAATAGAGAGAGTGGGTGACAGGACAGAACCCTGAGGAACACCACTATTAATAGATTTAGGAGAAGAACAGTGGCCGTCTACCACAGCAGCAATAGAACGGTCGGAAAGGAAACTTGAGATAAAGTTGCAAAGAGAAGCATAACAACCGTAGGAGGGCAGTTATGAAATCAAAGTTGACTGTGGAATTGCTCCTCTGACTTGGGGAGTTGGGACTGTGCTGTTGTTGTTGTGCTAAACACTTTTGCACTTACACCACTTTCAAAAGTCTATACTTGAGATGACATTTGTTTTTTTTCTTTTTCAGAGTGGCAGAATTTCTTTGTTATCAGCAGGAGAAACACTCTAAGAGAACCTAGCTAGTTATTTTTGTGGCCTCTGAAAACAGTCTATGTGAGAAAGCTATGTGTTTATGACGGCTACCACAGGAAACTACCATGTAGGTAATACAGTACATACACCAGCTGAGGGCTGTTCAAGCTAGTCCTGGCAGGCAGCTGCGCGGTAACCCTTACGCCACCACTTACTTGTCCCATGCATGCCGGCCAGCAAGCAGTACGCTGCCACTTAGCTTGCAACTAATGGTGCATATTAATGCCTCAGTAACATACGTAGGCTACGCACCACATGCCGCAGCCTGGATGGTCATCTCAGGGAAGGGGAGAGAAGAGAATGCTAATCTGTTTCAAGCCACCACTAATGTTCTTATAGAAATATTCTCAATTTTTGCATACTTCGAAAATCCACTCTTGGTTCCTCGGATGTTGACGTGACAGTAAGTGTGTACGCGGCATTATGGGCAATATGTGGTAAATCTGTGGCCACCATGCACTGCAGGCGCCCGTGTCACTTCCTGACGACGCGGTGCAGTAGGTGTGCCAGCGCCAGCAGCAGCAGCAGCAGCAACAACAGCGTGAGTACGGGCGAGGCGCACATCAAGCGTGCCTTCAACGCCTCCATGGTGTGGTGGCGTACCTGTGTTGCTCCAAGATGCCCGTCCCGTCCCGCCACGTTGCCACACTTTTGGTCTTGCATGGGCGTCCCTACAACACTCGCCCTCTCTCTCTCTCTCTCTCTCTCTCTCTCTCTCGCTTGGTCACTGCCCTTAGACTAATAAAATGAGTGGAGTTGAGGAATGCTTATTTCTCTTATTGACTTAGTATTGATTTGAGTGGCCAGGGTGTGAGGTGCACCGATCCTGGCAGTGCGTGTGTCCATGCTGGCTGGTGGGAGGCAGTGCCGCAGTGTGGAATGTGCAGTGACTGACGAGGAACTAGTGCAGGGAAATGATAACCAGACTACCATTCCAAGAGAGAGAGAGAGAGAGAGAGAGAGAGAGAGAGAGAGAGAGAGAGAGAGAGAGAGAGAGAGAGAGAGAGAGAGAATGTTATCTACCATGGAGGTGGAACAAGATCATGATAATGCGAACTATTTAGGTGAAAAAAAGAAAACGAAAACCTGATTTATGAATGGAAAAAAAAAATAATAAAACGGAATAATTATGTAAACAAAACAGAAAGGAACAAATAAAGACACTATTGTTGTCATTGTTGTTATTATTAATTAATTATTACTACTTCATCTATTTATCTGATTTTATTATCTACAGATAGTCAATATTATTTTTTATCAAGAGGGCATTACAAGGGCCACGGAATGAAGGCGTGACACAGGGAGGAATGGCCAGCCTGCACGGCGCTGACCAGACGCCAAATAGCGAACGGCTCAGGCTCTGCCGCCCACCACAGCTGCCTCCACCTCGCACCTTGCCACCTTGCCACCTTGCCGGCGCCGCAGCCTCACTGTCACTCAGGCGCCGCTCAGCGCTCACTGGCCGGCGGCCGCGTGGTGATTCTCGCTCACTTCTTTCTTCTCTGACTCCCACGGCCTGAAGATGCCAGGCGTGTCTCTTGGGTTGAGGTCAGACGGAAGGTTATGCGAAGAGGAGGAGGATGAGGAGGAGGTCGGTATTAGCTGAGGTGCAGGGAGATGGAGGGACGCGCTCCACTGTTGTGTGGGGAAGGACTCCAAGAACGCCGCTGGGTAACCGCTCAACTCGTCCAGCTGCGGCCAGCGCAGCGGGTACATAGTGGGACATGCGGCGCTGTCCGGCACCGGCCGCAGCGGGTGCTGCGTCGTCGGCAGGAAGGGGAGGAATCCCTCCTTGAAGCTCTGAAGCACGGGGAACTGTGCCGACGGTCTGTGGAGGGAAGCAAAAGAGGGAGGAAGAGTTAGTGTTGATTGGTACTCAAGGGATTGTCACCTCATCTAACCTGACCTTTACGCTGTCCTTGCAGCCACTGCAGGGCCGTGCCTGGCCTGGGGCTGCACGGACGCCTGTCACGGCCTTCTTCCTCACCTGCTGGGGTGGTCGGCTGGCTTTCTGGTTTTGCGTCTGGGCCGGTACTTGTAGTTTGGGTATTTCCTGAGGTGTAGCAGCCTGAGGGAAGGAGCGCCGCGTTAGACACACACACACACACACACACACACACACACACACACACACACACACAATCTCACTCAGTTAACCACCAAACTACCACAAAACGAATGGGAAGGACTAAGGCATTCCACATGAGCCGAACACTTACAAGTAACAAGTGAGAATTGCAGAACACCTCACAGCAGCGCAGCCAATGAAGACACTGAACACTGTGCCACACTGAACTGATCCCTGGCCAGCCTTGACACCAGTGGTAAACATTGAGTCAGTCACTCAGTCAGCCAATCCACATAAGCTGCAGGATTACACTGAGAGGATTGCTGTTCTGCTTGTTGACTTCCCTATACAGCGTGACTACCAAGAAGAATTATGAGCTTTTTTTTTTTTTTTTTTTTTTTTACTTATTGATATGTAAGCATATTTCCTTTTACAATTTAAGTCGTCCCGATCCTTTAACTTTGTGATACTTGAGTTATTGACAATATCTCTCCTGGTTGACGTAATGAACAACATGTAACTTGGCACCTGCATGTACCAAGTGTGTGTGTGTGTGTGTGTGTGAGAGAGAGAGAGAGAGAGAGAGAGAGAGAGAGAGAGAGAGAGAGAGAGAGAGAGAGAGAGAGAGAGAGACGTGCAGCAAAGCGCCACAGGAAAGTTTAGCATGAAACGGAAGACCACACGCAAGAATCACAAAAACATGGCACGGGTTCTCACAAGTGTTGGCAATGTAAGCTGCCTTGATTAAAAAAAAAAAGAGAAAGCTTACACAGATCCTACACACACACACACACACACACACACACAGAGATGGCCTCACCTCAGTCTCTTGGACTCAGTAAAGAAGGGACTCTTCTCAGCGTCGGTCATGTTTGCCCACTCGGCGCCTGGAACACACACATACAGTACAGTTAGTAGAGACGGTTGTGAGGTGTGAGCGGAGGGCCAGAGAGTGCCGCCCACACACCCACACGCATGTTATCTCTAGGTAACTTCCACCTGCCCTTGCCGCCCTCCCTGCCTCGCCGAGACACTCACAGCCAGTCATGAGTGTGGTATGTTGGTGATGCTGCCACTGCAACACACGCTAAAAACACACCCTACATCTCTTACTCCTCTACTCTGACGTGCGGCTTGCCTGATGTAGGGCGGAACGCTTCCTCCTAACAAAAGACTTTAATCTGGCAAGTGTGAAGTGTTGGCCAGTGTGGCTACCCTCCCTATACCCTCAGAGCGTAGTCACCAAGCATCCTCTCCACGTACACCACACACCACACTGTCTTCCTGGCTCCTGCCACTCCAACACAGGCTGGGCGTATTTCCACTCAGGAGATGGAGCGTCCTCGCAACAGTGACCCCACACTCTCTCTTCTCTTCCTGCCCACGTGCACGCTACACCAACAAGTTACCAACTTAAAGGTTTCAGCCGCGTGCAGGAACCCAGTATGGACCAACGTGGCGTAGCGAGTGCCGAGTGGCCTGCACTAAGCATTGGCCGCTGATGCATTTTTCAGTGGTGCACGGAACATCCAAACTACCCGTGTTTGTCTTGTCTAGTGGTAATGGTGGTGGTGAAGGTGGTGGTGCACGCCCCTGCAGGTGAAGGAGAGGGAGGGAGGCGCTGTGCTCCCAGTAATGTCAGCGCGTCAGTGTCGTGACAGTGCCTGCCGTCTACACACTACACACTCTTACTCAGTGCCACATAAATGGTGTTGATCTGTTACCACAAACGTAGATGCACCTTAGAACTCGCGTTACTTGAATTACAAACAGCTTTTAACAGTGGTGAGGTGTGATGTCACCACATGTTCAGATCACAGCCAAACTTGTGCCAGGCAGGCAAGGAAGTGAACATTTATTGACTTATTTATCTGTCATTATTTCATTAATACATGTTGTAGTTACTTTTTTTCACTTATAGTTAAGACCTATTTTTTTTTTTTTTTTTGCCGCCGTGGTACAGGGGGACTGCTCGCACACTGGGGGGCGGGGACCCCTGCGTGAGGTGTGAGTGTTGCAGGAACGCCCATGCAACATTGAGGCGAGGCGGGCGGGACGGGCGTCTTACCAAGCAGCTTGGAGACTTCTGAGCTGGGCAGCTCTGGCCGCTGCACGGAGATCTGGCGGCGTCGCACACACGACCACACCATGAAGGCGTTGAGTGGACGCTTGACGTGTGCCTCGCTTGTGTTCATGCTGCTGCTGCTGTTGCTGTTGCTGCCACCACCTGCTGCACCACGCCGTCACAGCCAGGAAGTGACCTCTGCATTGGTGGAGAGGCCGCCTCGTCGCCTTGCCATAATGTGTTCACCATAAGCTAAGCACAACACTAAGGAGTCAGTAAGGACAGTGCCGTAATGCAAAGCATGGCTTGCTGAACACGAGTGCGTATTTAAGGCTGCCAGTGTGAATGTCATAAGGAAAAAAAAGTTTAATCCTGCCGATAGTTTAAAGGCGGCTGGAAGCACATTAGCATATCACTGGCCACCCGCCCCTATCCCATCCCCAACTCTCTCTCTCTCTCAGGGATAAGCTGTAATGTGGGTGGCAGTAACAAGGAGGCAATGATTTTACACAAGATATAGGCTCCTGTGGCAGTGTGTGTGTGTGTATGTGTGTGTCAGCCTCAGCCTCAGCCACAGGCTTAGTGCGTGCGCGTGGCGAGGCAGTTTCATTGGCATGTCCCGCGGCGTCACAACACTGGTCTCGAAGGTCGTAATCCTTGCCACAACACAGGAAATAAAGATCACAAGATTACATGATATTGTACTTAGCCTCTGCCACTGGACTGTACCGGAGCTGCATGAAGAATGTTTCTCAAAAGTTGTGATAAGATGCTTACTGGAAAATTAATACTCACCACTGAGTGGAAAATGGAAAAAGAAACATTTAACCATGAAAATGTTTCTTACGTTATAAAAAAAAGTTATTATTTTTTTACTATTCTTCTTTTTTACTTTTTTGTCTTGATCTGTTTAAAATAGAGTGTAATTCTCTCTCTCTCTCTCTCTCTCTCTCTCTCTCTCTCTCTCTCTCTCTCTCTCTCTCTCTCTCTCTCTATATATATATATATATATATATATATATATATATATATATATATATATATATATATATATATGACACAGATTGGTTACATCCTGGTAAGAAAAGAAGACAAACGAGTTACCTGCGTGGAGAAGCGTGGGGTGGTGAGGCAACCTATAGGCTATTAGTAGCAGATTTTAGGATGAAAAGTGGAAGGAAGAGAAGGAAAGAAGACAGACAGAGGAAGATTAAAATTTGGAAGCTGAAAGGTGAAGAGATGAATGAGTTTAGAAACAAATTTGAAGAAACGCTCAGGGAAAGGTACAGATCTGGCAGCTTGCAATGCCAGAAACAACAGAGGAGGTGTGGGAAGATATGAAACACATATTAGTAACAGCAGCAACAGAGATTTGTGGTAAGACGAGTGGAAAACCCGAGAAAGATACAAGGAGGTGGAATGACGAGGGTCCAACTACAATAAAACATAAGAAGTCACCACTGAAACAAATGAAACACAATGAGACCGACATCACTACAGGAAATTACGGAC
>NC_059280.1:708737-721237 GCF_017591435.1 Portunus trituberculatus | reverse complement strand
TCTGTGTCTCCACCTTCCTACCACTTCACTGCATTTAAGAGGGACCTTTCAACACATTTGTCCCTTCATTGTGGCTAACTCTTAATTTCTTAGGGAACTGGCAATATAGCCTCTTCAGTAGCATGAAATGTATTTAAATTCCTTGTGGTGACTATTTGGTGATTTTGTACAGCTTCAGAAACTCATGTGGGGGATTAAAATAATGAAGACTGTGGCCATTAATCTTCTGCCCTCCATACACCCTTCCTAATGTCAATAAAATGGTCTAATGGTACACAAATCTCAAGGTAAAAATGTGTCCCAGTATTGAAGGGGTTAAAATAGTGAAGACTGTGGCCATTAATCTTCTGCCCTCCATACACCCTTCCTAATGTCAATAAAATGGTCTAATGGTACACAAATCTCAAGGTAAAAATGTGTCCCAGTACTGAAGGGGTTAAAATAGTGAAGACTGTGGCCATTAATCTTCTGCCCTCCATACACCCTTCCTAATGTCAATAAAATGGTCTAATGGTACACAAATCTCAAGGTAAAAATGTGTCCCAGTATTGAAGGGGTTAATGGGATAGCATAGACTTCAGACACATAAAAATCGTCAGGAAAGTCAATTTGAGTTTTCGCCATTATAGGGTAGCTAGATGCATTGCCGTTGCCAGACGCGTGTTCATTTTGGATTTTGCGAACATTTAAATGCCCAGCGGGGCATTTAAATGGATCAGCTGACTGGGAGTGTTGCCATATCATATAGTGAAGATTTTCTTTTCATTTTTTTTTTTCTCGTTTTGTGTCTTGCTATCGAAACCCAAAGTTATTCTGGTTGGTGTACGATACCTTGGGCTTGTCTGAGGGACGCTGGCTTGAACGTGATCCGTGAGGAAGGTACACGCATAACATAACATAACATAACAAAAATAATATTATAACAAAGGGCCACCAGGGCCCATCCAGGTTATCCTGTATGAGTCACACAGCGACCTTGTCATCAGTACTTAAAGATACACTTACAAGTACACAATACATTATATACTAATTGTAAATATTTGGCCCATTAACAGGGGTAAGTCCTGCAGTGAATTCCTCTACAATCTGTGGTCCCCATACATGGGGATCATGTCTTGTTTAACTATAGTAAATTTCTTATAAAAACTATCATGCAGCGCTATACATAATTATAAATCTAATAAATTTAAGTGCTTATCAAATCCGTTTTTAAACATTGTCAAACTAGTGCTATTTACAACCCTCTCTGGCAATGCATTCCAGAAGTCTACCACCCTATGACTAAAGAAATATTTTCTTTTATCTAACCTGCAGCCTTGCTTTCTAATCTTCCTGCCATGATTTGTAGTCCTACTTCCCTCCTCTAAGGTAAAGAAAGATCTCACATCTATGTAGTTTGTATCTGAGAACATTTTAAATAACTCTATCATATCCCCTCTTATACATCTCCTCTCAAATGAAAACATGTTTAATTCCTTTAATCTATCTCTATACTATACTAGTATACTCCAGGCGCATGTGACGCTTGTGATCACATTGTGTTTCTCGTGTTGTTTACCTACAAAATGCCTAAATTATTGCATACAACACTAAACACACGTGTGAGCATGTCCAGGATTGCTTCTATCTACAATCCACTCAAACCAAACGACAGGAGAGAGGAGAGAATCGAGTCTCCTTCCACCACCACCAGCACCACACCACCACCACACCACCACCACCACCACCACCAGCAGCTGTTGGTTGCTTCCTCATTCAGTTGCAGCAATAGTTTGTTGGGTAATGTTGAATGTGAGTTGTGGTGCATTGAGGAAGAGGCTAGTGGTTAATACACTACCTGTTCTAACACCAACAACTCATCACAGTGGAATGACAAGCAGCAGTTCTCTCAATGATATTGCCAACAAAACCATTGCGAGCACTGCTGCTCCACTACACACACTCACACTACACTTGCTTTTGTTGGCAATATCATTGAGAGAACTGCTGCTTGTCATTCCACTGTGATGAGTTGTTGGTGTTAGAACAGGTAGTGTATTAACCACTAGCCTCTTCCTCAATGCACCACAACTCACATTCAACATTACCCAACAAACTATTGCTGCAACTGGACGAGGAAGCAACCAACAGCTGGTGGTGGTGGTGGTGGTGTGGTGGTCGTGTTGGTGGTGGTGGAAGGAGACTCAATTCTCTCCTCTCTCCTGTCGTTTGGTTTGAGTGGATTGTAGAAAGAAGCAATCCTGGACATGGTCGCACGTGTGTTTAGTGTTGTACGCGATAGTTTAGGCATGTTGTGGGTATGAAGCACCTCATGGGTCGTGTGGAAGAGCCTGAACCTCCTAAGATTGATTTGCATAAAGCTTATTGTATGATATGGCAACATTTCCCATTTTTTCAATTGCCGTCACAGAAAAATGTTTTGGTTACTGATACCATAATTACTGTATCTTTTTTATTATTTACCCAATTTCAAATCGGTTTGTTTTTCTGGAAACTACATTAAAAGACCTATAAAATATATTAAGTAAAGTTTATTGAGAAATGGATTGTTGTAGGAGTGAATCCTAGCCAAACTTTGAGAGGCGTTTTCTCAAGAATGTATTTTTGATGCCTATTGATGCCTCTATCAGTAACTACATCTTTCATTCTTAACTCATTTTTATTGTGTTAATTTTTGTTTGCAGAGTAGTCATGGTGTGTAGAGGATTTCTGTACGATTAATTAATTATATATAAAAAAAAATACGGTTTACATGAAATTAAATTGAAAGATTTTTTCATTTTTTTCATATTTTTACAATTTGTATATCGAAAAAAAGACAAAACATTTTTTTCAACTTTGATGAGTTTGTTTGATAGACATGGAAGTCCTCTTTAAAATGATGCTTGAAAATACACACTGGATGACCAAAACTAATACAATAGATGCTATTAAAAAACAACAACAACAACAACAACAACATATTAATAATCAAAATTTCTTAGAATTAGATATGGCTCATGTGTATGGTAGCTTTGACATTTTGATTAAGTTTCATTAAATTCCATCCATTTTCGTTCATGATTCATCAAACTGTACGCAGTCCCCTTCATGCTTTCCCTCCCACACTCTTGAGGGAAACCGTGATGGAAAATAAAAATGCTGAAAAAAATGCCCAATGATCGCTGAGAAATGGCCAGTAATATGGGAAATGTCCAAAAATAAATGAGAAATGCCCAATGTACATCAAAATTGTTTAATGATATGAAAAACTGTATGCATTCCCCTTAACCTTCCCTAACCTAACCTCACCTTCCTAACCATTTCTCCCACCATTCCCTGCCACCACTAACTGCCCCCTGCCTCCCCTGTGCTGTAGTAATGTGTTGTGGCGCACGAAGGAGATCGGGTCGCGCCTTCTGCGGCAAGACTGTGGCCTCAACCTACACCTCAACCTTAAGCCCCCAGTCAGCAGGGAAGACGTGGTAGTGACGCAGGTGTGTGTGTGTGTGTGTGTGTGTGTGTGTGAGCTCATAGTATCCTGTCTCCATATCTCCATTTATCTAGTTTTTCTTTAAAGTTATGCACACTATATGCTGTGACAATTTCCATATCCAATGCATTCCATTTTTCCAGCGTTCTGTGTGGAAAACTGTATTTTGCAATATCCTTGACACACTGCCTCATCCTGATCTTCCTTCCATGTCCTCTTGTCCTTCCATGTGTGTGTGTGTGTGTGTGTGTGTGTGTGAGTGTTTTGCAATATCCTTGACACACTGCCTCATCCTGATCTTCCTTCCATGTCCTCTTGTCCTTCCATGTTGTTGTGTCCCCAGCGCCAGGTCTTCCTTGTCTATCTTTTCAGTGCCATTGACTATCTTGTACATTGTTGTTAGGTCCCCTCGTTCTCTTCTGCACTGTAATGTTGGCAGTCCCATTTCCTTCAGTCGTTCTTCATATGTGAGGTCCTTTAGTCCCATTTCCTTCAGTCGTTCTTCATATGTGAGGTCCTTTAGTCCCATTTCCTTCAGTCGTTCTTCATATGTGAGGTCCTTTAGTCCCATTTCCTTCAGTCGTTCTTCATGTGTGAGGTCCTTTAGTCCCATTTCCTTCAGTCGTTCTTCATATGTGAGGTCCTTTAGTCCCATTTCCTTCAGTCGTTCTTCATATGTGAGGTCCTTTAGTCCCATTTCCTTCAGTCGTTCTTCATATGTGAGGTCCTTTAGTCCCATTTCCTTCAGTCGTTCTTCATATGTGAGGTCCTTTAGTCCCATTTCCTTCAGTCGTTCTTCATATGTGAGGTCCTTTAGTCCCATTTCCTTCAGTCGTTCTTCATATGTGAGGTCCTTTAGTCCCATTTCCTTCAGTCGTTCTTCATATGTGAGGTCCTTTAGTCCCATTTCCTTCAGTCGTTCTTCATATGTGAGGTCCTTTAGTTCTGGCACCATCCTTGTAGCAATGTTCTGTATCCTTTCCAATCTTCTTGTATCCTTTCTAGAGGTGTCAGACCACACCACTGCTGCATATTCCAGCCTTGGGTGTATCTTGCTTGGAGTGACTTTTTTCGTCATATCTTTGTCCATGTAATGAAATGCCACTCTTATATTAGTCAACATCTTCTCAACCCTAACATTTTTACCTCAGTCCCCCATTAAAAGAGTAGAATTAGACCCGTTTTCTGTGGTTCCTCCAACTTAACCCTAACATTTTTACCTTAGTCTCCCATTAAAAGTAGAATTTAACCCAGTTTTTATGATTTTTCTTCCTTAATCTTACGGTTTTACCTCAGTTTCCCCGTGAAAACTAAAACTAGACCCGGTTTTCTATAGTCCTTGATCCAGTTTTCTATGGTTTCCAGCAAAACATCACATTTTTACCTCAGTCCCCATGAAAAGTAGAATTGGACCCAGTTTTCTTTGATTCCTCCTGCTCAACATCATATTTTTGCCTCAGTCACCCATGGAAAGAGTAGAATTGGACCCCGTTTTCTATGGTTCCTCTCATTTTAACATAGAAACTTACAATTTTTCCTTATTTTTACCTCAGTCCCCTATGAAAACAGTAATTAGACCCCGTTTTCTATAGTTCCTCTCATTTTAACATAGAAACTTACAATTTTTCCTTATTTTTACCTCAGTGCCCTATGAAAATCAGCAATAAGATCCCATTTTCTATAGTTCCTCTCATTTTAACATAGAAACTTACAATTTTTCCTTATTTTTACCTCAGTCCCCCATGAAAAGCAGCAATAAGATCCCATTTTCTATAGTTGACGCATTGCTGTGTGGTTGGTTCCCTTCTGCAGCTTCCGGAGGTGGACGTGTTTCTGCTGCAGGAGGTGGTGGAGCGGTGGCAGGGGCGGGAGATGGTGGGGCTGCTGGGGGCGCGGTACCCTCACTGCCTCTATGATGTGGGTGTTCACTGTTCAAAAAGTAACAAGTTCTTCTGTGGTAAGTGTGACTACTACTATTACTACTACTACAACAGTGACGATAATAAAATAGTAGTAGTAGCAGTAATAGTCTCTCTCTCTCTCTCTCTCTGCCCCCATCCCCTCCAGGAAGCGGGCTGTTCTTGGCATCGAAGTACCCAATATTGGATGCAGAGTTTCACCCCTACACACACTTCTCTCACTACGGCTGTCTGGTGGGCCTCGGCGTGCTGCTGGCCAAGGTGGGACTGTAAACACGCTACATGCACTCAAAACACGATAAATGCTCTCAAAACACGTCAAATGCTCAGAAAACACGATAAATGCTCTCAAAACACGGTAAACGCACTCAAAACACCCACTCAAAACACGATAAACTTATTCTAAACACGTCAAATGCACTCAAAACACGTCAAATGCTCTCAAAACACGTCAAATGCTCTCAAAACATGTCAAATGCTCTCAAAACACGTCAAAAGCACTCAAAACACGTCAAATGCTCTCAAAACACGATAAATGCACTCAAAACACGATAAACGCACTCAAAACACCCACTCAAAACACGATAAACTTATTCTAAACACGTCAAATGCTCTCAAAACACGATAAATGCTCTGAAAACACGTCAAATGCTCTCAAAACACGATAAACGCACTCAAAACACCCACTCAAAACACGATAAACTTATTCTAAACACGTCAAATGCACTCAAAACACGTCAAACACACTCAAAACATGTCAAATGCACTCAAAACACGATAAACGCACTCAAAACACGTCAAATGCTCTCAAAACACGATAAATGCTCTCAAAACACGTCAAATGCTCTCAAAACACGTCAAAAGCACTCAAATCACGTCAAGTGCTCTTAAAACACGATAAACGCACTCAAAACACCCACTCAAAACACGATAAACTTATTCTAAACACGTCAAATGCACTCAAAACACGTCAAATGCACTCAAAACACGTCAAATGCTCTCAAAACACGTCAAATGCTCTCAAAACACGATAAATGCACTCAAAACGCGTCAAATGCACTCAAAACACGATAAACGCACTCAAAACACTCCAAACGCACTCAAAACACTCCAAACGCATTCAAAACTCGCTAAACGCACTCAAAACACGCTAAATATCCATAAAATTGTGTGTGTGTGTGTGTGTGTGTGTGTGTGTGTGTGTGTAGTAGTAGTAGTAGTAGTAGTAGTAGTAGTAGTAAAATAGTAGTAGTAGTAGTAGTTGTTGTTGTTGTTGTTGTTGTTGTAGTAGTAGTAGTAGTAGTAGTTGTAGTAGTGAGTAGTAGTAGTTGTAGTAGTAGTAGTAGTAGTAGTAGTAGTAGTAGTAGTAGTAGTAGCAACAGTAGCAGTAGTAGTAGTAGTAGTAGTAGTAGTAGTAGTAGTAGTAGTGGTAGCAGTAGTAGCAGTAGAAGTAGCAGTATATGCAGTAGTAGCAGTAGCAGTATATGTAGTAGTAGTAGTAGTAGTAGTAGTAGTAGTAGTAGTAGTAGTAGTAGTGAGCAATAGTACATGAGTGTGTTCCTACAGCTTGACTTGGGTGGAATGGTGAGAGGCGGCAAGGAGGTGAGGGCTGTGGGCTACGTCGCTAACACACACACGCAGGTTAGGAAGGTGGTCTTGTTGTTGTTGTTGTTGTTGTTGTTGTTGTTTCTGTAATTATCTCATATTTCGTCTTTTTCTTGTTCTTCTTCTTCTTCTTCTTGTTCTTCTTCTTGTTCTTCTTCTTCTTCTTCTCCTTCTCCTTCTCCTCCTCGTCCTCGTCCTCCTTGGTTCTTCTTTTTTCTTCTTCTTCTTCTTCTTCTTCTTCTTCTTCTTCTTCTTCTTCTTCTTCTTCTTCTTCTTCTTCTTCTTCTTCTTCTTCTTCTTCTTCTTCTTCTTCTTCTTCTTCTTCTTCTTCTTCATTTGTTTATTTGTGAAAGCGTAATAAATAATAACAATAACAACAACAATGTCTATTTTTTTTTCAATGAGAATGATAAAAAAAAATAATAATAATAGTAATGATAATAATAATAATGATAGTAATAAGGCAAACTATTAATAAAAATTCTCTCTCTCTCTCTCTCTCTCTCTCTCTCTCTCTCTCTCTCTCTCTCTCTCTCTCTCATCTTTTTTTTTCTTCCTTCTTCCTTCTTTATCATCTTTTTCTTTTACTTCTTCCTTCCTTCCTTCCTTCTTTCATTCACTTATTCGTTCTTCCTTTCTTCTTTTTCTCCTTCGTTTTGTTGTTTTTCTTTTTTTTTTCATCTGTCTCTCTATCATTCTCCTTCCTTCCTTCATTCATTCCTTCCTTCCTTCCTCCTCTCCATCATTCCTATCTACCTCAATTCCCTTCCTAACACATCCTACTCCTTATCTCACCACACACACACACACACACACACACACACACACACAGGCATACCAAGGCAACGACAATATCATTAGCCGTCAACTTAGCGAGGCGTCAGAGCGGTTCCAACACTACATACAGCAGACTCTGGACAAGCGCCGCGAAGTCCTCTTGTTTGGTGTGCTAGGCGGCGATTTTAATGCTGATAATATTTCTGAAGGTAAGGTGTGTAAGGTGTGACGGGGAGAGAGAGAGAGAGAGGGTGGGTGAGTGGGAGATGGTGCTGGGTTGGGCTGGGTTGGGTTGGGTTGGGTTGGGTTGAGGAGAGATCGGGTGTTGGGTGTGAGAGATTGACGGGGTTAGGAAGGGTAGGAGAGAGAGAGAGAGAGGGTAAGGAGAGAGAGAGAGAGAGAGAGAGAGAGAGTAAGGTAGGGTAAGAGATTTTTTCTCTCTCTCTCTCTCTCTCTCTCTCTCTCTCTCTCTCTCTCTCTCTCATTTCTCTCCATTTTCTCTATTTTTCTCTAATCTCTCTCTCTCTCTCTCTCTCTCTCTCTCTCTCTCTCTCTCTCTCTCTCTCTCTCTCTCTCTCTCTCTCTCTCTCTCTCTCTCTCTCTCTCAAAAGAAAACGAAATACAAACCAGCCTTCGTTTTCTTTCTCAAATTCAAGGAGCCACTAAACTAACCTAACCCAACCTAACTTCAGTCCAAAGAAAACGAGGATTAACTTCACCAACTGTAACTTCACCCACTCCAGGAGACGAGGCGGTACAGAAACACCCCTTGTGGTCTCAGTTTGTGGACCCGTGCCAGTGTGGGCCGGGGGTGGACCAAGCGTGGGCCATAGGTACGGAACACAGGCAGAAACAGCTTCATCACCTAGCAATTCGTCACCCGTCAACTTTCCGGTCCATTCTTGTTGGATGATGTAACGCGCAGACACTTCATCCTGGACGCTGATGTGAAGGTGTGTGTGTGGGCGCTTGGTTAAGTGTGTGCGGTGTTTAGAAGTGTGTTTTGAAGGGTGTTTTGATGGTTCCAGTGGTAGTTTGACAGTTTAACAGGCTGCAGTGGAAGTTATTGGTGTTTTGAAGGGTGTTTTGATGGTTCCAGTGGTAGTTTGACAAGACTTAATGATCATTTAGAGGAGTTAAGATGGAAATGAATGGAATTTTTCAATAGTCCTTTCACCTTTAAGAAGTCAACAGATCACGCAGGGACGCCACAGAACGCCTCACTTCTGATCCCTCTCTATGGTTTGTGATTGGTGCAGAGAAAACTTAGTAGTGTTCAATGCCTCAAAAACTCAATTCCTCCATCTATCAACTCCACACAACCTTCCAGTCGATAATCTAAAATTCTGTAGTATCAGTAATAGTAGTAGCATTAATAGTAGTTGTAGTAATAACTTAGTAGTAGTAGTAGTGAATATCCTCGGTCTGTCCTTCACTCATACTGTCCTTCACTGCAAACTTCACATCTCATCTCTTGCTAAAACACCTTCTATGAAGTTAGGCGTTCTGCAGTGTCTTCGCCAGTTTTTCCCGCCCCTCCAACAGCTAACTCTGTACAAGGACCTGATCCGCCCCTGTGATTAGTACTCTTGGCATGTTTGGGGTGGTTCCAGTCACACAGTTTTATTAGATAGGGTGGAATCAAAAGCTTTTCGTGTCATCAACTCCCCTCCTCTGACTGACTGTCTTCAGCCTCTTTCTCACCAGAATGTTGCATCTCTTGCTATCTTTTATCGCTATTTTCATGCTAACTGCTCTATTAACGTTCCTAACTGCATGCCTCCCCTTCTCCCTCCTCCCTCCTCCCCCACCCTCGCTGCACAAGGCTTTCTTCTTCCTTTCATCCCTATTTTGTCCATCCTTCTAATACAAGAGTTAACCAGTACTCTCAATCCTTCACACCTTTCTCTGGCACACTCTGGAACTCCCTGCCTGCTTCTGTGTCTCCACCTTCCTTCACTGCATTTAAGAGGGACCTTTCAACACATTTGTCCCTTCATTGTGGCTGACTCTCTCGGAGCTGCAAGGGAACTGGCAACTAAGTGGTCCTTTTTTTATTCATTCTTTCTTTTATTTCTATTTATATATTTGTTTATTTATTTTGCTCTAGGCCAGCATTCCCCTCACATAAAACAACAAACACTACTACTACTACTACTACTACTACTACTACTACTGACCTAACCTAACCCAACCCAACCCCACAGACACAAACACTGGAATTAATGAGAGTTCGGCCGCGGGTGGACAGCGCGGGCCGTGTGGTAGCGACGCCCGAAGGTGGGAGGCGCCGAATCGACCGTCTGGCAGCGCTGCGTGGCGGGAAGATGTCTCCTGCTAGCTACTGGTTCAGCACTGTCATAGCCGGCCTCACTGACCATGTCCCCGTTGTCATGATGCTGCAGGAGGAGGAGGAGAAGGAGGAGGAGGAGGAGGAGGAGGAGGAAGAGGGTGTAGGAGGAGGAGGAAGAAGATTTGGAGAGAAAAAGAAAGAGCGCGTTTCGTTTTTCAGGGATAGAAGAGGAGGAGGAGGAAGAAGAGGAAGGTTTAGAAAAAAAAAAAGAGGGAAGAAGAAGAGGAGGAGGAGGAAGAAGGAAGAAGATTTTAGTAGAGAGAAATGGAGGAGGAAGAGGAAGAGAGGATAGAAAAACACGAATAAGAGGAGGAGGAGGAGGAGGAGGAAGAGGGGAGAGAAGAGCTTAGAGAGAGAGAGAGAGAGAGAGAGAGAGGAAGAGGAAGAGGAGGAGGAGGAAAGTTGATATAGAGAAGAAGAAGAGAGATGGGAGAAGAAGTAGGAGGAGGAGGAGGAAGAAGAAGAAGAGGAGGAGGAATGAAAGAAGTAAAAAGGAGGAGGAGGAAGAAATTTAAAGAAGAAAAAATCTCTCTCTCTCTCTCTCTCTCTCTCTCTCTCTCTCTCTCTCTCTCTCTCTCTCTCTCTCTCTCTCTCTCTCTCTCTCTCTCTCTCTCTCTCTCTCTCTCTCTCTCTCTACTAGCAAAAATCTATTATCTTTATTTTCTAACAAACATTTATAACAGGAACAAATAAGATGAAGAACTTAAGGAAATTGGTTTATCTGTATGTATGTATGTATGTGTGAGTGAGTGAGTGAGAGTGAGTGAGAGAGAGTGAGAGTGGGGAGTTAGTAGGCAACCGATTGAAGTGAGAGAAAGTTCATTAGAGAGATCATTCAAGGGAGAATCACGTGAGGACAAAGTGAGAGAGTGAAAGTGAGAGAGAGAGAGTGGGGATAAGTAGGCAACCAATCTGAACGCGGAAAACGGGAAAATGAGCAGAATTGAACACAGAATCACGTGAGAACAGAGAGAGAGAGTAAAAGTGTATGTATGAATGTATATGTGTGCGTGTGTGTGTGTGTGTGTGTGTGTGTGTGTGTGTGTGTGTGTGTGTGTGTGCATTGTTTATCTCGCCTTCTTCCTATATCAAGAACAAAATTAAAAGGTTATTATAAAGAAAAATAAAAGAAATTTACATATATTTTGGTGTAATATATTTTAAGCTCGTATTGTTTGTGTGTGTGTGTGCGTGTGTGTGTGTGTGTGTGTGTGTGTTTGTTTATCTGTCTATCCCACCGCTGGCACCATCTGTTGTAAGAGAGAGAGAGAGAGAGAGTGTGTGTGTGTGTGTGTGTAAATTCGTCTCTATGTATGTTTTTTTTTTTTTTTCTAAAGGAATTTATTTTATTATTATTATTATTATTATTATTATTATTATTATTATTATTATTATTATTATTGTTATTGTTATTACTTTTGCCATTGTTAGTAATGAAATAAACATTGTTAGTTTATTGTTAGTTTTCGATCCAATTTTGATAGTAGTCGTAGTAGTGGTAGGAGGCAGTAGTGGTAGTAGTAGAAGGCGTAGTAGTAGTAGAAATAGTAGTAGTAGTAATAATAGCATTAATAGTAGTAGTAGCAATAATATAATAATAATAACAACAATAACAATAATAATAACACTAACTAACACTAAACCAACAAAAAAAGACAATGCGTACAACAATAACAAATCAACTATTACCATTATTATCACCACTACTATTACCACCACCACTACTACTACCACCATTATAATCTCTACTGCAACGTAAATTATAACAACACTAGCGATCAAAGGCGTCGCATTTAAAGAACCACGTCTGTCAGGCAGTGGCGGTACATATATAGCGCCTTACGTAAAATATAACAACACTAGCGATCAAAGGCGTCGCATTTAAAGAACCACGTCTGTCAGGCAGTGGCGGTACATATATAGCGCCTTACGTAAAATATAACAACACTAGCGATCAAAAGCGTCGCATTTTAAGAACCACGTCTGTCAGGCAGTGGCGGTACATATATAGCGCCTTACGTAAAATATAACACTAGCGATCAAAGGCGTCGCATTTAAAGAACCACGTCTGTCAGGCAGTGGCGGTACATATATAGCGCCTTACGTAAAATATAACAACACTAGCGATCAAAGGCGTCGCATTTAAAGAACCACGTCTGTCAGGCAGTGGCGGTACATATATAGCGCCTTACGTAAAATATAACAACACCAGCGATCAAAGGCGTCGCATTTAAAGAACCACGTCTGTCAGGCAGTGGCGGTACATATATAGCGCCTTACGTAAAATATAACAACACTAGCGATCAAAGGCGTCGCATTTAAAGAACCACGTCTGTCAGGCAGTGGCGGTACATAGCAGTGGCGGTACAAATAT
>NC_059280.1:688737-698737 GCF_017591435.1 Portunus trituberculatus | reverse complement strand
TAGTTCATCGCAAGAACAGCCAAGGACAAGAACGAATGGCTGGACGCACTCTCAAGAACAATAAGGGGCGGGAAATCACGGCCACCTCCTTTCAGCCAGCCTGTTATGCCACCCATACACCCCATATTCCCTTCCAAGCCCACCACTGTCCCCGCCCCGCCGCCCACAGCCTACGTACCGCCCACAGCCCGCGTAGAAGACCAGGAACGCGATGATTACTGCTTGTATAATGATGTGGAAGAGGAGGAGGTAAGCGAACACGTGGTTTTGTTTACATTTGATTTCAATCACGTGGTCTTTGTTGACATTTGAAAAGACGCTTGTTTTGTGGGTTTTTGTGTGTGGTTTTGTGTGTGTTTTGTGGGTGTTTTGTGTGTTTTGTGGGTTTTGTGTGTGTTTGTGTGTTTGTGTTTGTGTTTTGTGGGTTTTGTGGGTGTTTTGTGTGTTTTGTGGGTTTTTGTGGGTTTTGGTGTGTTTTGTGGGTGTTTGTGTGTGTTTTGGTGTGTGTTTTTGTGTGTGTTGTGTGTGTTTGTGTTTTGTGGTTTTGGTGTGTGGGTTGTGTTGTGTTGTGTGTGTTTGTGTGTTTGTGTGTGTGTGTTTTGTGTTTATATTTTGTTTTGTGTGTTGTATATTTTGCTTTTGTGTGTGTGTGTGTTTTAGTGTGTTTTTTGTGTTTATATATTTTAGTGTGTGTGTGTGTGTGTGTGTGTGTGTGTGTTCTAGTATAAGTTGTAATAGTAACAGTAGTAGTTATCGTTGTGATAATAGTCATGTTAATAGTAGTAGTAGTAATAGTAATAGTAGTAGTAATTGTATAAGAAATAGTACTACCTGTTAATGTTAGTAGAAGTTTAGTAGTAAATTAACTGCCTGCATAATCTATACTTAAATAGTAGAGATAAATTAACGATATTATTTCAGGTTTAACCCCTTCAGTACTAGGAGGTGTTTCCCTATTCCTTGTGGTGACTATTTGATGATTTTGTACAGCTTCACAAACTCATGTGGGGGATTAAAATAGTAAAGACTGTGGCCATTAATCTTCTGCCCTCCATACACCCTTCCTAATGTCAATAAAATGGTCTTATCCTAGCCAAACTGTCTTAAAATGCCCTCAAAACATGCCACACTGTCTTAAAATGCCTAAAAACTTGCCAAACTGTCTTAAAATGCCCTAAAAAAACATGAGTCTTCTTTTTGCAGATTTTTTACAGCTTCACAAACTCATGTGGGGGATTAAAATAGTGAAGACTGTGGCCATTAATCTTCTGCCCTCCATACACCCTTCCTAATGTCAATAAAATGGTCTAATGGTACACAAATCTCAAGGTAAAAATGTGTCCCAGTACTGAAGGGGTTAAAATAGTGAAGACTGTGGCCATTAATCTTCTGCCCTCCATACACCCTTCCTAATGTCAATAAAATGGTCTAATGGTACACAAATCTCAAGGTAAAAATGTGTCCCAGTACTGAAGGGTTAAAATAGTGAAGACTGTGGCCATTAATCTTCTGCCCTCCATACACCCTTCCTAATGTCAATAAAATGGTCTAATGGTACACAAAACCTAACCTAACCTAACCTAACCTTATCTAACCACTTAATTTAACAGATTTACGAAGAAGTACAGGGAGAAGAAGAAGGGAGCGGGCTCTCCCTACCCCCTCCTCCCCCCTCCCTCCTCTCCGCCTCCCCCACCCCATTTACACCCCCCCACCTTTCCGCCACCACCACCACCACCACCTCACAGCCTGACTACGATCCGGTGAGAGAGAGAGAGAGAGAGAGAGAGAGAGAGAGAGAGAGAGAGAGATGTGTGTTGTGAAAGTTGGTTGTGTTAGATTGCTTTCAGAGAGAGAGAGAGAGAGAGAGAGAGAGAGAGAGAGAGAGAGAGAGAGAGAGAGAGAGAGAGAGAGAGAGAGAGAGAGAGAGAGAGAGAGGTTGATTGTATACTTTCGTTAATTCTCTCTCTCTCTCTCTCTCTCTCTCTCTCATAACAATATTTTTCTTCTTCTTCTTCTTCTTCTTCTTCTTCTTCCTCTTCTTCCTTGCATGTATATTTGTGTGTTTGTTTGTTTGTTTGTTTGTTTGTGTGTTTGTTTGTTTGTGTGTTTGTTGTTGTTTTATCTTCTGTTTTTCTGTTTGTTTGTTTGTTTGTTTTTGTAAATATAAATTTATTAGAATTGCATGTGTATATATATTGTATGTAAATTATTATTATTATTTTTTTATTTATTTATTTATTTTATTATTATTATTATTATTGTTATTATTATTATTTTCTTTATTATTTTCATTCTTATTTTCTATTTCTGTCCTTTCCTATCACAAATTTCTCTTAACTCTCTGCCACACTCACAATACCTCATCTAACATCCTTTAAAAACCCACAGGTGGACCCAGAACCCCCTCCTGCAGCAGGCACGGCACCCCCCAGACCTCCTCCCCCTGCTAGACCCCCGTTACCGACACATACACCCACAGACACGCAGAAGGGCGAGGATTCAGATGACTCTCAAGGGATTTACTGCGAGATCGAGGATGACCTTTTAGAGAACGCCAGGAAAGCTTACGAGGAGGCTGAAGGGGCGGACCGGACCAGTGGGATATCAAACACCCCCATGGGACCCTTCAGACCGCCCTCGGGAAGTCTAGGGTCCCTCAGTAGTGAGATATTTAAAAGTCTAGACGCCAATAGGGTCACTCCGCAGATTGGCCCAGTGTCCTCTCCTCCCAGGCTCCCCCCCAAGGGTGTGCCGGCCCCGGAGGTAGAGAGCGAGTATAAAGTCCCTCAGAGTGATTCAGAGTACCATGTCCCTTCATCCACCCCTGTCAATGGCGCGAGGTCCTTAAATATCTCAGCACAGCAACACACGCTGGCTGGACCACAAAACACACTAGCTGGACCTCAAAACACACTACCAGGATCTCAAAACACATTAACAGGGTCTCAGAACACCAAAATAGGACCGCAAAATACTCTAACAGGGTCGCAAAACACCAAGACAGGGCCCCAAAGCATAGTCCAGCTTCCACAAAACACATTAGCAGTCTCGTCCACCCCGACCTTCGTTCCTATCAAGCCTCTGGAGCGGCGAGGGTCTACGGCCGAGGAGAAGAAAAGTGGCGGGGGTGTTGGCGGTGGTGTGTCCTCCTTCCGTAGCCAAGGGGAGGAGGTGACGCGCCCTAAACCTTCAGGAGGGACATCCGTTCGAGACATGATTGCAAGATTGAACCAGAGGAAGGAGGAAGACTTAAAGGAGGAGGAGGAAGAGAAGATTACCCCTCCTCCTGCTACTGCTGCTGCCTCCTCCTCCTCCTCCTCTTCCTCCTCCTCCTCCTCCTCCTCTTCCTCTTCCCTTCTCTCCCTCCCTAGGCAGAACCTTAAGCCAGACAAGCCTCCTCTTCCCTCCAGACCTCCGAATTTAAGAGGGGGAAGTGTGTCACCCAGCGCACATGTGAAGGAAGAGGAGGAAGAGGAAGAGGAAGAGGTGTATGAGGTTCTTGATGATGATGATGATGAGCCTTCACAGCACCAGCAACAGCAAGGTGAGAGGGAGTGTGTGTGTGTGTGTGTGTGAGATCAATATTTCTCGTACTTTTAATAATTGTTGTTCTACTACTACTACTATTACTACTACTACTACTACTACTCTCTCCCATCCCCAGCGGAGTGGTATGTGGCCAAGTTTGCATTCGTGGCCACGTTAAACCAGGCGCTGAGCTTCGGGCGGGGAGACGAACTGCTTGTATACGACACGACGGGGTCATCTGGGTGGTGGCGCGCGACTCTCCGGGGCCGAAATGGTCTGGTGCCCCGGGAGTACCTAAGGAAGAAGGAGTGTCAGTGATGGTTATATTCAAGCACGCCTTGTTCTTCCACCTCGACAATTTTTCAAGGGCACACAGACGACCTCCAGAACTATAAAAATATCCTCAAAAATGCCTTCCCCTCTCACTACGACCATTTTTCAGGGCCACAGAGACGACCAGTAGTTTCTCTTCATGAAAAACTAGAAATGTTGCTAGTTCTAAAGAGTGTTCGTCCTGTTGGTAATGCAGTAAAACTTGTTAATATGTCACTAGAACCACAGAAACACCCTTAAAAACTCGTAACTTCAACTAGAGTCTTTAAAAAGAGTGTTTGTCCTGTTGGTAATGCAGAAAACTTGTTAACATGTCACTAGAACCACAGAAACAACCTTAAAAACCCGCGTCACTTCAACTAGACCCCAGAAACACCCTTAAAAACCCGCGTCACTTCAACTAGACCCCAGAAAACCTGTATCACTTCAACTAGAGCCCAGAAACACTTGAAAACCCGTGTCACTTCAAAGACCAGAAACACCCTTGTCACTTCAACTAGAGCCCAGAAACATCCTTAAAAACCCGTGTCACTTCAACCAGAGCCCTTGAAAATTGTGAGGATGCGCCGAGAAAGTGTGTCAGGCTATGAACCAGAGAGAGAGAGAGAGAGAGAGAGAGAGGATTGAGAGAGGAAGAGAGAGAGGAGAGAGAGAATAAGGATATAAAGAGAGAGAGAGAGAGAGAGAGAGAGAGAGATAAGAGGAGAGAGAAATAATAATAATAATAATAATAATAATAATAATAATAATAATAACGAAATCGAACCAAGTGCCATTAAATTATTATTATTATTATTATTATTATTATTATTATTATTATTATTATTATTATTATTAGGTACATTTTCTGAACAATCCAAAGAAATTACATGTTTTTTTTTTTTTTAAGTAATTTTATAAAACTGTTCTTTGTGTAACTCAAGAGAGAGAGAGAGAGAGAGAGAGAGAGTGTGTGTTTGTGTGTGTGTGTGAGCGAAAGGTGTTTATAGGCCAAAGTTAATAGAAAAATACCCTTTAAAAATCATTATTATTATTATTATTATTATTATTATTATTATTATTATTATTATTACTGTTATTATTATCATTATTATTATTATTACTAAGTCTTCATGTTTTTTCTAAGTCATTTGTCTCAAGTCATATTTTAAACATGCCACAGATGTCACCAAAATATATTATAAGTGTGTGTGTGTGTGTGTGTGTGTGTGTGTGTGTGTGTGTGTGTGTGTGTGTGTGTGTGTGTGTGTGTGTGTGTGTGTGTGTGTGTTCTGGTCTCGTGCTAGTCTTGAACACCAAAAAAAGATATAGAACAATTTTTTACCAATAATCTAAGTGTCTTTATATCACTAAGGAAGAGAGAGAGAGAGAGAGAGAGAATTGTTGTTATTGTTATGCTAGTAGTAATAGTAGTAATAGTAATAGCAGTAGGAGGAACTTATACTATTTCAAATGGTGCTTAATAGTTTAAATACGTATATCTTGACACTTTTTGGTCCACTCTCAATGCAAGTTTTTGTATTTATAGTCTTCATAATGTAACTTTTTATTCTTCTCGTGTGTTTTATTATTATTATTATTATTTTTTTTTTTTCATTCACTCTCAAATGTAACTTTTTATTATATTCGTGTGTTTTATTATTATTTTTATTTATTTTTTCATTCAATATTAATGTAACTTTATATTATATTCGTGTGTTTTATTATTATTATTTTTTGTTTCATTCACTCTCAATGTAACTATTTATTTTTCCTCGTGTTTGTGTGTGTATAGTCTCCATAATGCTTCCCACGTACATAATTCTGCATTTATTATTTTTTTTATCTATTTTTTTCATTCAATATTAATGTAACTTTTTATTCTTTTCATTTGTGTGCATAGTGTCTTTATAATGCTTGCCACTTAAGTACATATTTTTTATTTTATTTATTTTTTTCATTCACTATCAATGTAACTTATTATTATTTTCGTGTCTTTTTTTTTATTTATTTATTTATTTTTTCATTCACTCTCAATGTAACTTATTATTTGTCTTTTTATTTATTTATTTATTTTTTTTTTCATTTACTCTCGATGTAACATTATTATTTTCGTGTCTTTTTTTTTTTATTTATTTATTTATTTATTATTTTTTTTCATTCACTTTCAATGTAACTTATTATTTTCGTGTCTTTTTTTATTTATTTATTTATTTATTTTTTTTTTCATTCACTCTCAATGTAACTTATTATTTGTGTCTTTTTATTGATTTATTTATTTATTTTGTTCATTTTCCATCCAATCTCAATATAACTTTTAATTCTTCCCGTTTATGTGTATAATTCTTTTTTATTACTTTTTATTTCTATTTCCCATTATTTCCCATTTTATTTGTATTTCTATTACTATTTCATTATTATCATTATTATTTCATTTATGGGCTTTTTTCAAGAGAATTTCTGAACTATAGAGAGATACCTTTCATAGCACCTCCTATCTCAAAGCCCACTGCCCCGAGTGAGAAAGCCCTACCCACACTCTGACCGTAGACAGTCAAGAGAATTCATAACACCTTCTATCTCAAAGCCCATTTCCCCGAGTGAGGAAGCCCTACCCACACTCTGACCGTAGACAGTCAAGAGAATTCATAGCACCTTCTATCTCAAAGCCCATTGCCCCGAGTGAGGAAGCCCTACCTACACTGCGACCGTGACAGGATTCGAACCCATGCGCTTGGAGACGCCTAGGACCCCAAAGCACGCCTAGGTCCACTATACCACGTGTTGCCCTAGCTATGAAAAGGACGCTGAGGACAGGATAGATTTAAGGTCACAGAGAAGGGAAGGTGTCCTAGTCAAAAGTCCTATAGTGAAGGATTCTGATGTCCTATCTGAGTGGGAAGATAAGGTCACAAAGATCCTAGTGTTCTTTATGAGTGTCCTACAGAAGATAATTGGTCACGGAAAGGTCCTAATGTCCTTTATGGGTGTCCTTCAGAGAAGGATCCTAGAGTCTTTTTTAAGTGGGTCCTAATGTCCTTTATGAGTGTCCTACAGAAGATAATTGGTCACGGAAAGGTCCTAATGTCCTTTATGAGTGTCCTACAGAAGATAAGGTCACAGAGAAGGATCCTAGAGTCCTTTTTAAGTGTCCTACAGAAGATAAGGTCACAGAGAAGGATCCTAGAGTCCTTTTTAAGTGTCCTACAGAAGATAAGGTCACAGAGAAGGATCCTAGAGTCCTTTTTAAGTGTCCTACAGAAGATAAGGTCAAGGAAGGTCACAGTGAAGGATTAAAATGTCCTTTGCTTTATATGAAAAGAAAATACTTATAGAATTGTTTGTATCTGTAAGAAAACTTATTATTATTATTATTATTATTATTATTATTATTATTATCATTATTATTATTGTTATTATTATTATTATTATTATTATTATTATTATTATTATTATTATTATTGTTGTTGTTGTTGTTGTTGTAATTATTTTAGCGTGTGTTTGAAAATTAAAGAAAAAATAGCAAGACGGTTATGGTGACGGAAAAAGGGTGTACAACCAGTGTCTTTTATAATATAATTTTCATACTTCAGAACATTATTATTTATTTTATATTTTTTTAATGTATAAGTTTGAAAAATGAAGAAAGTTAATAAAAAAATCTGGCTTTAAAGGAACGGTTATGGTGACGATACTCTGGAAAGTGTCAAAAAGTGTACAACCAGTGTCTTTTATAATAGGTATCATTTTCACACTACAAAATTATTATTATTTATTTATTTTATTATTTTTTTTTTTTTAGTGTATAAGTTTGAAAAATGAAGAAAGTTAATAAAAAATCTGGCTTTAATGGAACGGTTATGATGACAATATTCTGGAAAGTGTCAAAGAATGATTTTGACACTACAGAACATTATTATTATTATTATTTTCTTTTTTTTAGTGTATAAGTTTGAAAATAAAAAGAAAATAAAATAGCAGTTAATTAAGATATGGTTGTAAAAGAACGGTTATGATGACAATACTCTGGAAAGCGTCAAATGAAAATGCAACCAGTGTCCTTAATAACAGATAAAATTTTGACACTACAGAACATTATTATTATTTTTTTTAGTGTATAAGTTTGAAAATAAAAGAAAATTAAATAGCAGTTAATTAAGAAATGGTTGTAAAGGAACGGTTATAATGACAACCAGTGTCTTTAATAACAGATAAAATTTTGACACTACAGAACATTATTATTATTTTTTTAGCGTATAAGTTTGAAAATAAAAGAAAATGAAATAGCAGTTAATTAAGATATGGTTGTAAAGGAACGGTTATGCTGACAAAACTCTGGAAAGCGTGAAAGGAAAGTGTGCAAGCAGTGTCTTCATTCTGTAATTGTGACATTAAGGGCATTACAGAGGACAGACTAGCGTAACGAAGGAAAGATTTACAAAAGACAAGAAATAACTCAAACCAAAATACATCACCTCTGCGTTTTAAATATCACACATAAACCAAAACAATTAAATATTTAAACAGATACCATAATTCCCCTGGTTGTAATGAATAAAAGACAAAAAAAGTAATATAGATTAATGTGCAAATATTGTTTTATGTTATATTACACTTGCTTTGGTGTAAATAAGGTTGAGAATATATGACAACCTTTAATGTGTCAGAGGAAACTGTGCAACACCCCGCCAAGATACAAAAGAAAGTGGGCAAGTGTCATTCATATATTATTATTTATTTTTTTTTTCTATACATTTCTAAGCTTCAAAAAACATTAAAAAAATAGATAAAAGGCTTCTATAGAAAAAAAAGTGCAAATATTGTTTTATGTTATGTTACATTTTTATGGGGTGTAAATAAGGTTGAGAAAATATAACAACCTTTAGTGAGTCAGAGGAAACTGTGCAAAGCCTCGCCAAGATGCAAAGGAAAGCGAGCAAGTGTCATTACCTTAAGACATAATTTTTATATACAATTCTAAGCTTAAAAAAATATAAATAAATAAAGCTTCTCATGTTAACTTGTGCATTATTGAAAAGAATCTCAGAAGTGAATGAAAAGTTTTACAAATATTCTTTTCCCTCCTCTCTTAATAAAAATGATAAAAAAAAGGTGTGTTTAGTATTCCTGTTTTATTTATTTATCACCATTAAAATTGACTTGGTGAAATGTGATGGAAGGTGATCTTAGTAGTGTTCAATGCCTCAAACACTCAATTCCTCCATCTATCAACTCCACACAACCTTCCAGTCGATAATCTAAAATTCTGTAGTATCAGTAATAGTAGTAGCATTAATAGTAGTTGTAGTAATAACTTAGTAGTAGTAGTAGTAGAATATCCTCGGTCTGTCCTTCACTCATACTGTCCTTCACTGCAAACTTCACATCTCATCTTGTGAAAGGCAGGGAGATATGTAGCGGCAGGCAGAGAGTAGTAGTAGTAGTAGTAGTAGTAGTAGTGAATATCCTCAGTCTGTCGTTCACTCATACTGTCCTTCACTGCAAACTTCACATCTCATCTCTTGCTAAAACAGCTTCTATGAAGTTAGGCGTTCTGCAGCGTCTCCGCCAGTTTTTCCCGCCCCTCCAACAGCTAACTCTGTACAAGGGCCTGATCCGCCCCTGTATGGAGTACTCTTGGCATGTTTGGGGGGGTTCCAGTCACACAGTTTTATTAGATAGGGTGGAATCAAAAGCTTTTCGTGTCATCAACTCCTCCTCTGACTGACTGTCTTCAGCCTCTTTCTCACCACAATGTTGCATCTCTTGCTATCTTTTATCGCTATTTTTCACTGCATGCCTAACTGCATGCCTCCCCTCCTCCCTCCCTCCCTCACTGCACAAGGCTTTCTTCTTCCTCTCACCACTATTCTGTCCACCTCCCTGATGCAAGAGTTAACCAGTACTCTCAATCCTTCACCACTATTCTGTCCACCTCCCTGATGCAAGAGTTAACCAGTACTCTCAATCCTTCACCACTATTCTGTCCACCTCCCTGATGCAAGAGTTAACCAGTACTCTCAATCCTTCACCACTATTCTGTCCACCTCCCTGATGCAAGAGTTAACCAGTACTCTCAATCCTTCACCACTATTCTGTCCACCTCCCTGATGCAAGAGTTAACCAGTACTCTCAATCCTTCACCACTATTCTGTCC
>NC_059280.1:661237-671237 GCF_017591435.1 Portunus trituberculatus | reverse complement strand
TATGACACTAGAAGCACAAGATCACATAGTAAGAAGCTGAGGAAGGGAAGATGTCTGAGAGATGTTAAAAAAATAGAGTTTCCCGCAAAGATGTTGAGACGTGGAGCAGTTTGAGTGAGGAAGTGGTGTCAGCAACGAGTGTGCAGAGCTTGAAAGAGAAATAGGATAAGTGTAGATATGTAGACAGGGCCACACCAGCGTAAAGCCTAGGCCCTGTAAAACTACAACTAGGTAAACACACTATAGGAAAATGAAAATATACTGAGCCACAGAGAGAGTGTTAATCCCTACAATGCTTCCATATAACACTCATTTAAACAAAAAAAAAAAAAACTGCTATTTATTTAACGAACAATTTCTCATAGGGATTAATACATTTTGGTTTTGCATAGCTGTTACTGATTGATTTACTTTTTCCCTCAATAAATAACACGTAGATATTGTAAGGAGTCACTGTAGGTTTTTTCAAGGATGTGACCACAATACCACACCTCAAGAGATCACGGCAACCACACACTAGCTGGTTTTCTTTCTCTTTTTCCTCTTTTTATTATTATGCAAGAGGGAAGCTGACCAAGGGCAACAAAAAACAAAAGCAAAAATAGCCTTACTTGAAAGAAAAGGCCTTGTCATGTTGTTGTTGTAGGTTATATGTTACTGGGACATGTCTTCACCTTCAGATTTGTGTACCATTAGGACCATTAGGACATTAGGAAGGGTCCATGGAGGGCAGAAGAGTAATGGCCACAGTCTTCACTATTTTAACCCCTTCAGTACTGGGACATGTTTTTACCTGGAGATTTGTGTACCATTAGACCATTAGGACATTAGGAAGGGTCCATGGAGGGCAGAAGAGTAATGGCCACAGTCTTCACTATTTTAATCCCTTCAGTACTGGGACATGTTTTTACCTGAGATTTGTGTACCATTAGACCATTAGGACATTAAGAAGGGTCTATGTAGGGCAGAATATTAATGGCCACAGTCTTCAATATTTTAATCCCTTCAGTACTGGGACATGTTTTTACCTTGAGATTTGCGTACCATTAGGACATTAGGAAGGGTCTATGGAGGGCAGAAGATTAATGGCCACAGTCTTCAATAATATTTTAACCCCTTCAGTACTGGGACATGTTTTTACCTTGAGATTTGTGTACCATTAGACCATTAGGACATTAGTAAGGGTGTATGGAGGGCAGAAGATTAATGGCCACAGTCTTCACTATTTTAACCCCTTCAGTATCTTGAAAACACCTTGAGAATTTGGCCACGTTTGATACTGTGAGGTCTCGACAACACCAGGAAGAACATTTGGTGGCCTTTCTTGATGTTGTGACTGTGAGTTTGGAAGCTTTAGATGAACAAAGGAGAGTGGAATATTATAGAAAGAAGGAATTTAATAACGAGGAGTAGCAGAAATGAGATAATGTTGGTACTCTCTCTCTCTCTCTCTCTCTCTTTGTAAATAATCGTTCATTTGTCTCTCCGTCCCAGTGTACCGGAGGACTACAAGCTGAACCCTGGACCAGTTGAGGCCATCGCTGTTCACCCCAAAGAACCCACACGCATTCTCATTGGGTACCAGCGAGGCCTTGTGGTGCTCTGGGATACCAAGAACCTGTGTGCTGATCAAGTGGGTGCTGGTAGTAGTAGTAGTAGTAGTAGTGGGTGTTGTTTTGATTCTTTCAGTACTGGGACGCATTTTTGCCTTGAGTTTTGTGTACCATTAGACCATTTTATTGACATTAGGAAGGGTGTATGGAGGGCAGAAGAATAATGGCCACAGTCTTCACTATTTTAACCCCTTCAGTACTGGGACACATTTTTGCCTTGAGATTTGTGTACCATTAGACCATTTTATTGACATTAGGAAGGGTGTATGGAGGGCAGAAGATTAATGGCCACAGTCTTCACTATTTTAACCCCTTCAGTACTGGGACACATTTTTACCTTGAGTTTTGTGTACCATTAGACCATTTTATTGACATTAGGAAGGGTGTATGGAGGGCAGAAGATTAATGGCCACAGTCTTCACTATTTCAATCCCCCACATGTGTTTGTGAAGCTATCCTAACCTAACCTAACCTAACCTAACCTTACCTAACCTTACCTAACCTAACCTAACCTTACCTAACCTAACCTAACCTTACCTAACCTAACCTAACCTAACCTAACCTAACCTAACCTAACCTAACCTAACCTAACCTAACCCAATCCTCAACAGACATACGTGAGCAGCCAGCAATTGGAGAGTGTATGCTGGCACCCGGACGCAGGGCACTTCACCACCTCACACAATGACGGCAGCTATGTGGAGTGGTCCGCGGTGGAGTCTGCCCAGCCCTCCGATGGTCCACACACTGTCTATGGTCCATTTCCCTGCAAACCCATCACTAAGATACTCAGACCACCTGCTGCTGTATGGTGTGTGTGTGTGTGTGTGTGTGTGTGTGTGTGTGTGTGTGTGTGGGAGGAGGCTCCAAGTGACCTGTCTCCATATTTTTATGTGTTCAACTTTTCCTTCAATCACCAAACACCACCCAAACACTCCAAACACCATCAAGCACTACCAAACACCATGTAAACACCACGTAAACACACCAAAACACTCCCAAACAGATCCAAACACACCCAAAACGCACCAAAACACTCCCAAACACACCCAAAACACACCCAAAACACACCCATACATGCAAAACACCATCAAACACCAGCAAACATACCCAAAACACACCAAAACACCCCAAAGCACCCCAAAACATACCAAAACATCCCTATAAACATCCAAACACTTAAACCACACCTAAACACCCCCAAAACACCCTTCAACACCCCAGAAATACCCAAAAACACATCAAACCACACCAAAACACACCAGAATACCCCAAAATACCCAAAACACCAAAAACACTAAAACACCTCAAACACCCAAAACACCAAAACACATAAAACACACCAAAACACCCCAAAACACAAAACACCCAAAACATCAAAACACCCCAAAACACCAAAACACCAAACCACCCCAAAACACCCATAAACACCCCAAAACACCACAAAACACACAAAACCACACCAAAAACACCCCAAAAACACACCAAAAACACCTCAAAACACCCCCCAACACCCCCAAAACAGCTCAAAACACTGTACTTTTCTGGCAGAGGGCAGCAGTACATAGTGTTCAGCGGAGGCATGCCACGCGCCAGCTATGGGGACAAGAACACAGTGACAGTTATTGAAGGGGAGAGCCATGTCACCTTCAGCCTCTCCTCGAAAGTGCTGGATTTCACAGTCATCAGGAATAAGGAGACTGGTGAGTGTGGTGGTGGTGGTGGTGGTGGTAGTAGTAGTAGTAGTAGTAGTAGTAGTGGTGGTGGTGTGTTTGTTGTAGTGTCATTATTTTCTCTTTTTTCTCTCTTTCTCTCTCTCTCTCTCTCTCTCTCTCTCTCTCTCTCTCTCTCTCTCTCTCTCTCTCTCGTTCAGGGGAGTATATACAATGTAACACACACACACACACACACTCAAACACACTCAAATACCACAAAAACACCCTTAAAATACCATAAAACATCCTCAAACACACCCAAAACAAACCCAAACACACCCCAACACCCAAAAACACCCTAAAAACACCCAAAACACAGACACACACACACACACACACACACACACACACACACACACACACACACACACACACACACACACACACACACACACACACTCTTTATTATAGACGTGACTAGCTGTTTAGTGGCGTTGGCAGAAGAGGAGGACTGAAACACTCTTAAAACACCCCCAAAATGCACTCAAACACACTCAAACACACCCCCACACCCCCCCACAGACACACACACACACACACTCTTTATTACAGACATGACTAGCTGTTTAGTGGCGTTGGCAGAAGAGGAGGACTAAAACACTCTTAAAACACCACAAAACACCCCGAAAATGTACTCAAATATACCCACACACACCCCCACACACACACACACTCACACTCTCTTTATTACAGGAGTGGGCAGCTGTTTGGTGGTGTTGGCAGAAGAGGAGGACTAAAACACTCTTAAAACACCACAAAACACCCCGAAAATGCACTCAAATATACCCACACACACCCCCACACCCCCACACAGACACACACTCACACTCTCTTTATTACAGGAGTGGGCAGCTGTTTGGTGGTGTTGGCAGAAGAGGAGGTGGTATTCATTGACTTAGAGACAGAGGACTGGCCAGCGTTCCAAGCACCTTACCTGGCGTCCCTGCATTCCTCGGCCATCACCTGTGCTTACCTGGCGGCGGGGGTGCTTAGTGAGGTCTTGGAGAAGATTAAGGTGTGTTGGGGGTGACAGTGTGGTTGTGGGTGTGAGTGGTGGTGTGTGGGTTGAGAAAGAGAAGGTTGTGGGTGTGTTTGGGTTTTTTGGGGAGTTTTTTGGAGTGTGTGTGTGTGTGTGTGTGTGTGAGAGAGAGAGAGAGAGAGAGAGAGAGAGTGTATGTGTGCTTGAAAGATCTAGTGGATATATAAGAAAAAAAAAGAGAGAGAGAGATAGAGAGTGAGTTTGTGTCTGTCTGTGTGTGTGTGTGTGTGTGTGTGTGTGTGTGTGTGTGTGTGTGTGTGTGTGTGTGTCTGTACATGTGTGTGTCTTTCTAGGAGGCTGGCAGGAAGCAACACGCCAGACTGTCCTCCAACCCCTGGCCTGTGGATGGAGGAAGACTGCCCAAGGAGGACGAGGAGGAGGAGGAGAAGAGGAAGAGACAGCAGAATGTTTTGCTAACGGGACATGAGGATGGTACGGAAGAACAAAATGCAGGAATATACCAATTTACTCTAACTGAACCTAATTTTGTAATGATAATAATAATAATAATGATAATAAGGATGATAATAATGCAAGAGTTAACCAGTACTCTCAATCCTTCACCACTATTCTGTCCACCTCCCTGATGCAAGAGTTAACCAGTACTCTCAATCCTTCACCACTATTCTGTCCACCTCCCTGATGCAAGAGTTAACCAGTACTCTCAATCCTTCACCACTATTCTGTCCACCTCCCTGATGCAAGAGTTAACCAGTACTCTCAATCCTTCACCACTATTCTGTCCACCTCCCTGATGCAAGAGTTAACCAGTACTCTCAATCCTTCACCACTATTCTGTCCACCTCCCTGATGCAAGAGTTAACCAGTACTCTCAATCCTTCACCACTATTCTGTCCACCTCCCTGATGCAAGAGTTAACCAGTACTCTCAATCCTTCACCACTATTCTGTCCACCTCCCTGATGCAAGAGTTAACCAGTACTCTCAATCCTTCACCACTATTCTGTCCACCTCCCTGATGCAAGAGTTAACCAGTACTCTCAATCCTTCACCACTATTCTGTCCACCTCCCTGATGCAAGAGTTAACCAGTATTCTCAATCCTTCACCACTATTCTGTCCACCTCCCTGATGCAAGAGTTAACCAGTACTCTCAATCCTTCACCACTATTCTGTCCACCTCCCTGATGCAAGAGTTAACCAGTACTCTCAATCCTTCACCACTATTCTGTCCACCTCCCTGATGCAAGAGTTAACCAGTACTCTCAATCCTTCACCACTATTCTGTCCACCTCCCTGATGCAAGAGTTAACCAGTACTCTCAATCCTTCACCACTATTCTGTCCACCTCCCTGATGCAAGAGTTAACCAGTACTCTCAATCCTTCACCACTATTCTGTCCACCTCCCTGATGCAAGAGTTAACCAGTACTCTCAATCCTTCACCACTATTCTGTCCACCTCCCTGATGCAAGAGTTAACCAGTACTCTCAATCCTTCACCACTATTCTGTCCACCTCCCTGATGCAAGAGTTTATTCCCTTGCATTCCTCCCCTCTCACTCACTCACTCACTCACTCTCCAGGCACAGTGCAGTTCTGGGAGGCTTCAAGTGTGTCTCTGCGTCTCCTTTACAAACTATCAACTGCCCAGTTCTTTGTCTCAGAGGACCTTCAGCAGCTGCGGAGGATGATCTGGCCACCTTCCTGATGCAGGAGGAGGAGGAGGAAGGAAGGAGGGAGTGGAAGTGTCAGTGAGAGAGATAGAGAGATGGGATGAGAAGGAAGAAGAGGAGGAAGAGAAAGAGGAGGAGAAGAGAAGAAATGATTAAAATAGAGAAAAAAGAGGAAGAGGAGGAGGAGGAGGAGGAAGAAATGATGTTGAGAGAGAGTAGATGAGAAGGAAGAGGAGGAGGAAGAAGTAGGAGAGAGAAGAGAGGAGGAGGAGGAAGATAAAATGTGGAGGAGGAGAAGGAGGAGGAGGAGAAAGAGGATGAAGAAGGAAGAATAACAAGAGATAAAGAGGAGGAGGAAGACGAGAAGATAGAAGAAGGAAGAATAAGTAAAAGAAGAGGAAGAAAGAGGAGGAGGAGAAACTGATAGAGGAATAGGAGAAGGAAGGAAGAGGAGGAGGAGGAGGAAGAGGAAGAGGAAAAAATAAACCTAATTTAACTTAACCTAACTTAAACAAACCAAAAATATTCCTAACCTAATCTGACCCAATTTGACCTGACCTCTTTTGACCCCCAGGCCGGGCTGTTTGACCCCTACAGTGATGACCCGAGGCTTGGGGTGAAGAAGATGCAAATGTGTCCCTATACTGGCATGCTGGTTGTGGCTGGGACTGCTGGTCAAGTGCTGGTCATGTCACCTAATTCTGAGGCTAAGGAGATGACCCCGCAGGTAAGTGTGTGGTGGTGGTGGTGGTTGTGGTCTGTGGTCTGTCTCTATTATTCTGTCCACCTCCCTGATGCAAGAGTTAACCAGTACTCTCAATCCTTCACCACTATTCTGTCCACCTCCCTGATGCAAGAGTTAACCAGTACTCTCAGTCCTTCACTGCTATTCTGTCCACCTCCCAATACTTTCAGTCAACAGTGGACTAACAAGCATCATTTTGCAGGCGACCGACATCAACTTGGTGGCCGACAATGACAACTTTGTGTGGAAGAGTCACAGCAAACTGGAGACACGAGGAGAGGCCATCAAACTGGAGGCCGGCATGCAGGTGTGTTTCTCTCGTCAACCTTACCTGTGTGTGTTGTCAGCTACAGGTGGTGTGTGCTTCAAATAGTGATGTTATTAATTTTCATGTGTTTTTGGGTGTTCCTAAGGTGCTTCTGAGACTCTCCCAGCCTCTCTTAAACCTTCCCAGCCTCTACCAGCCCCTCCCAGCCTCTCCCAGCCTCTCCCAGCCCCCTCTCTCACATATCTCTCCCATACACAGCCCAGCCTCTCTTAAACCTTCCCAGCCTCTATCAGCCCCTCCCAGCCTCTCCCAGCCTCTCCCAGCCCCCTCTCTCACATATCTCTCCCATACACAGCCCAGCCTCTCTTAAACCTTCCCAGCCTCTACCAGCCCCTCCCAGCCTCTCCCAGCCTCTCCCAGCCTCCTCTCTCACATATCTCTCCCATACACAGCCCAGCCTCTGTTAGACCTTTCGAAACTCCCCAGCTGCGTTCTAAGTTCTTCCCAGCCCCTCCCAGACCCTCTCAGCCCCCTCTCACATGTCTCTTTCTCCCCACAGCCCTCGGCCATCCTGCAGTTCTTCCCCCCGGCATCATGCACCTCCTTGGCCCTGCATAGTGAGTGGGGGCTGGTGGCCTGTGGGACTGCTCATGGCTTTGCTCTGTTCGACACCACACAGAATAAGAGTTTGCTAGCCAGGAGTACTTTGAGCCCCCTTGGTAAGTGTGTGTGTGTGTGTGTGTGTGTGTGTGTGTGTGTGTGTGTGTGTGTGTGTGTGTGTGTGTGTGTGTGTGTGTTTAAGGCCAGTAATTCACATGGTTTGGTAGAAAAAAAGTAAAAAATTGAAAGATAAATGATAACTACAATTAAACTACTACTACTACTACTACTACTACTACTACTACTACTATATAACCTACATTTTCTTCTCTCCCTTTGCAAATCACGTGGTTATAAAATATTTAGTGTGATATTAATGTTTACAAAGAATATTCTCTCTCTCTCTCTCTCTCTCTCTCTCTCTCTCTCTCTCTCTCTCTCTCTCTCTCTCTCTCTCTCTCTCTCTCTCTCTCTCTCTCTCTCTCTCTCTCTCTCTCTCTCTCTCTCTCTCTCTCTCTCTCTCTCTCTCTCTCTCTCTCTCTCTCTCTCTCTCTCTCTCTCTCTCTCTCTCTCTCTCTCTCCCTCAGACCTGGCCAGCTGGCCAGCACCGCAGATGAAGGTCCAATGTCCCGCAGGAAGTCCCTTAAGAAGTCCTTGAGAGAGTCCTTCAGGAGACTCAGAAGGGGCGGTCCCAACGGAAAACGGGAGCTGGGGGTCGGAGTGGGGCTGCCTCCCCCCCAGCCACCTCCCCTCCCCCCAGGTAAGGCTGTAGGCTGATTTGGGGACTATTTGTGGTGATTTAAGGTAATTTTGATGTGTTTTAGGGTGTTTTTGTGTGTTTTAGGGAATTTTAGGGTGTTTTTGTGTGTTGGGGAATTTTAGGGTGTTTTTGGTATGTTTTAGGGAATATTAAGGTGGTTTTAGGGTGTTTTAAGGTATTTTCTTGTAATTTAGGGTAATTTTGATGTGGTTGAGGGTGTTTTGTGTGTTTGGGAATTTTAGGGTATTTTTGGTGTTTTTTAGGGAATATTAGGTCGTTTTAGGGTGTTCTAAGGTATTTTCTTGTAATTTGGGGTAATTTTGATGTGTATTAGGGTGTTTTTGTGTGTGTTAGGGAATTTTAGGGTGTTTTTGGTGTTTTAGGGAATTTTAGGGTGTTTTTGGTATGGTTTAGGGAATATTAGGGTGGTTTTAGGGTGTTTTAAGGTATTTTCTTGTGATTTAGGGTAATTTTGATATGTTTTAGGGTGTTTTTGTGTGTTTTAGGGAATTTCAGGGTGTTTTTTGTTTTAGGGAATATTAGGTGGTTTTAGGGTATTCTAAGGTATTTTCTTGTAATTTGGGGTAATTTTGATATGTTTAAGGGTTTTTTTTGTTAGGGAATTTTAGGGTGTTTTTGATGTGTTTTAGGGAATATTAGGATGGTTTTAGGGTGATCTAGAGTATTTTCTTGTAATTTAGGGTAATTTTGATGTTTTAGGGTGTTTTTGTTGGTGTTAGGGAATTTTAGGGTGTTTTTGGTATGTTTTAGGGAATATTAGGGTGGTTTTAGGGTGTTCTAGAGTATTTTCTTGTAATTTGGGGTAATTTTGATGTGTATTAGGGTGTTTTTGTGTGTTTTAGGGAATTTTAGGGTGTTTTTGTTGTTTTAGGAATATTAGGTTCATTTTAGGGTGTTCTGGAGTATTTTCTTGTAATTTAGGGTGTTTTTGTGTGTTTTAGGGAATTTTAAGGGTGTTTTTGGTATGTTTTAGGGAATTTTAGTTTTTTTTGGTGTTTTAGGGAATATTAGGGTGGTTTTAAGGTATTTTCTTGTAATTTAGGGTAATTTTGATGTGTTTTAGGGTGTTTTTGTGTTTTAGGGAATTTTAGGTTTTTGGTGTTTTTTAGAGAATATTAGGTCGTTTTAGGGTGTTGTAAGGTATTTTCTTGTAATTTAGGGTAATTTTAATGTGTTTTAGGGTGTTTTTGTGTGTTTTACGGAATTTCAGGGTATTTTTGTTGTTTTAGGGAATGTTAAGTAAATTTTAGGTTGTTTTAGGGTATTTTTCATGTGCTGTAGGGGATGTTTTTGGTGTGTTTAGGGATGTTTTTGGTGTGTTTAGTGGTGTTTTTGGTGTTTAGGGATGTTTCGGTGTGTTTAGAGGTGTTTTGCTGTGTTTAGGGATGTTTTTGGTGTTTAGGGGTGTTTTTGGTGTGTTTAGGGATGTTTTGGTGTGTTTACGGATGTTTTGGGTGTGTTTAGGATGTGTTTTGCTGTGTTTAGGATGTTTTGATGTGTTTAGGATGTTTTTGTGTGTAGGGAGTTTAGGATGTTTTGGTGTGTTTAGGTGTGTTCAGTCATTTTTGGTGTGTTTAGGATTTTTTGGTGTGTTTAGGGATGTTTT
>NC_059280.1:648737-658737 GCF_017591435.1 Portunus trituberculatus | reverse complement strand
TACATGTCACCGCGGTACACAGGTTCCAGGTGGAGGTGTTGTGGCCTCACACCAAAGATGCTTGGCTGGTGATATGGGCCCTAATATGCCCACCACTACAAAGATGCTTGGCTGGTGATATGGGCCCTAATATGCCCACCACTACAAAGATGCTTGGCTGGTGATATGGGCCCTAATATGCCCACCACTACAAAGATGCTTGGCTGGTGATATGGGCCTAATATGCCCACCACTACAAAGATGCTTGGCTGGTGATATGGGCCCTAATATGCCCACCACTACAAAGATGCTTGGCTGGTGATATGGGCCCTAATATGCCCACCACTACAAAGATGCTTGGCTGGTGATATGGGCCCTAATATGCCCACCACTACAAACAACACTGCCTGCGCCGCTAATGGGTGGAAGGTGGACACTGGACACTGCTTCCCATACTCTTCAAGTACACACACAGGCGCTGTAGGACATAACAGTAAATAAATAAATAAATAGTTAAATAAAAGACTTGTGTAATGTTTTGAAGGATGAGAAAATTATGTTACTGTTCTATTATAGTGTTTACAGACCTGAAGTAAATATTTATGGGAATAATGAGAGAGAGAGAGAGAGAGAGAGAAGAGAAATAAAAATATGAATGTTTTAGAGAGAGAGAGAGAGAGAGAGAGAGAGAGAGAGAGAGAGAGAGAGAGAGAGAGAGAGAGAGAGAGAGAGAGGAACCACCACCACCACCTCCTCCTTTATTCCTCTTCTTCCTCCTCCCATTAGTAGAAAAGAACACACACACACACACACACACACACACACACACACACACACACACACACACACACACACACACACACATGTATATTTTGTGTATGCTTATGTATATATGTATAATTTTCTCTCTCTCTCTCTCTCTCTCTCTCTCTCTCTCTCTCTCTCTCTCTCTCTCTCTCTCTAATCCTGTTATTATAACTTTCAGATATTATTAATTTTATTGTTTTCTTTATTTGCAAGTGTGTTTGTTTGTTTGTTTGTTTAATTTCTCATTTAATTTCGTTTTCAGGTTAATATTATCTATGATCTTCTTCTTTTTCTTCTTCTTTTTCTTCTTCTTCTTCTTCTTCTTTTCTTCTTTTCTTTTTTTATTATTATTATTATTATTATTATTATTATTATTATTATTATTTCTCTATCTCCATCCATTTCTATTTTTGTATATATTCTCTCTCTCTCTCTCTCTCTCTCTCTCTCTCTCTCTCTCTCTCTCTCTCTCTCTCTCTCTCTCTCTCTCTCTCTCTCTCTCTCTCTCTCTCTCTCACAATTCTGTTTATCACATTTGCCATTACTCATCATTATTTTTATCATTTTCTTCTTCTTTTCATGTGTTTTCCTTCACAAATTTCTCTCTCCATCACATTTATCATCACCTATCATTTCTACAGCTTCACAAAAATAGTAGTAGTAGTAGTAGTAGTAGTAGTAGTAGTAGTCATTCAAATCTAGATGCGGTTTTGTGGTGTTGCTCCTGAGGGAATTCCCAGCCTTGCAGTGTTGCCAGGTGTATATGAACTAGTTAGTCTGGTGTGCACAAGCTATAGATGAAAAAAAAAAACAGCTTTATTAGTCCAAGAATGTAATAATTAGAAGATACAGGTGACTAGGGTGTGTGGTGGTGTGGTGAGTGTATTAGTGGTGACTTGTGGATTGGTGAGTGAGTGTGGTGTGTTGGGATTGTTTGGTGTAGTGAAGGTGTGAGACAGTGACGAATACCAGCTTTGGGGTTCGAATCCTGGCCACGGTCTGAGTGTAGGTAGGGTTTCCTCTTTGCGGGTGGGCTTTGAGATAGGAGGTACACAAAGAATTATCCCCTTTACCCCAGAAATGCCCATTGAAAGCTCACATGGTAGAAATAAATCAATAAATAAAAAAAATGGTGCAATAACTGTGTTCCGAATACACCAGTAAAATGAAATACAAGTAACTCTTGAATTACGTGGTTTAATTACGCATTTTTGTTAATACGACCGAAAAAATATAATCAGAGCGATGGTTTTGCTTTTACACGATTTGGCTCACATCCCACATCCCCTATTACCAACTGTTGCTTAGGAGAATTACAAGTTTGTTTGACGTCAATCTTGAAAAACGCAATGCCTCTAGAAATGCATCTCGCGTACATCAAGAGTTACAGGTATTATTCACAATGATGGTCCATGATATACACTACTGGGTCCTGGTATACACAAAACACAGCTTCCTAATATCATCCAGAGTCACTTGTGTTTCCTATAAAAGCTGGCATAGTGTTGATTCCATTGAGGCGCCACCACCCATGAGTGTCCAGCCCTGTCCTGCCCGCCACACAGTGAAGGACAGTGCCACACATCACGGGTGTACTGAACCTCCTCCAAACACAACAGGAACAACACCAACACAAGGACATGTTTCCTCCATTACACGCACAAACGCAGGACTCATTCACGCACCAACACTCTTGTGGACACCATGCCTTAGGTCAGGGCAGGGCAGGGCAGGGCAGGGCAGGGCAGGGCAGGGCAGGCAGGGCAGGGCAGGGCAGGGCAGGGCAGGGCAAATTAGGAGAGGTCAGGTAGCATTGCAACACATAATACCCCAAAAAATGCAACGCCACAAAACATCTCTTAGAATTTTGTAAGACTACTACTACTACTACTACTACTACTACTACTACTACTACTACTACTACTACTACTACTCTTTCCCTCATAGCCAAACCAAGATTAATTAAGTTTATTTATTTCTTTGTCCATTTATTTGTTGACTTACTGACAGGGAGGCATTTTTGTCATTTCACGCAGCCCTAAGGAGGAGGTGGAGGAGAGGGAGAAGGTGGAGGAGGTGAAGATGGAGGTGGAGGAGGAGGAGGCAGAGGAAGTGTTTGGAATGCAAGTTGTAGGGGAGGGAGAGGTGGAGTTAGGGAGTGGAGGGGAGACTGCACCATTATCCTGCCCAGAAGAAGAAGAGGGGAGGAGGAGGAGGAGGAGGAGGAGGAAGATGAGGATATAATCTTGGAGGAGGAGGAGGTGAAGGGAGGGAGTAGGGCGAGCAGGAGCAGGCAGCGGAGGAGGAAAGTGGAGGAAAAGGAGGGGAAAGTGGAGGAAGAAGTAGTTCCATTCTTTTATTACGTCACACCTAAGAGATTTCGCTCCACCGGCCGAGAGAAAGAGAAGGAGAAGGAGAAAGATGTGAAGGATACAGGAAAGGATACCAAGGACACCGGGGCAGAGGAAGGGGCTAAAACCGGGCTGGGGCGTCTGCGGGGCTGGCTACATCGCGGCGAATCCAGTGACTCGGAGATGCAAAAACCTGAAGGGGTTACTGAAGGAGAAATGAAGAAAGCTCACTAAAACGTCTATTCCGCCGGCCACAGTCTCCCACCCCCACCCCGGACCAGCCCAAGGATGCCAAAGGTCCTGCCGGGGATCCACAGGGGGCTGGCCAGGTTCCACAAGCCCCCAGACCAGCCAGGCTTTGGTTCACAAGGAGGAGTCAGAGTGAGCGGCGTGCCAGTCCTATATCGCCAACACCGCCGCCTATTCGAGCCGCCACACCACAGGAGGAGCGACGTAAAGGCCTCACACTGCCCCTGAACCTCCGCCAGCCCTCTGCCCGTCCCCTAGCCCCGCAGGAAGCCCCATCCCTAGCCCTGTCCCAATCGAAGAAGGACGTTTGAAAAAATTCCTTAGACAGCAAAGTGAAGTAGTTTTACGTCCGTTTACACGCCGTCAGGACCCCGCCAAGCGACGCAGCGCCCCGCCGTGCCCCGCCCCGGCCACCCCACCACAGGAAGTGTCTGAAATTGAAGCCCGTCACCCTTCCATCAACACATACATAGATGACACCCCTACCACTCCCACAAACCCACATAGCATCCTACCCACTCCTGATCTTTCTCCTAGTTCTCCTGTAGGACCTCCCCCCCCTTCAGCCCCTTCCTCCCTCCCTGGCACCCTGACACGTAGGTTAACCTTTTCCATACCCTTTGCTAGTGGCCGCGGTGGTGGTGGTGCTGGCTCGGAGGAAGAAATGAAGCCTGTGGAGCGTGCCATTGAAGCAAGGTCCAATGCAACTGACTATGTGGGTTCCATGGTCCGCTGTCTCCACCTCACCAAGTGTTTTGTGGCCAATAGTAAGTGGTTCGAGGTGTTTCGGGGGTGTTTTGGGGGTGTTGAAGTGTGTGTGGGTGTGTTTGGGGGATGTTGAAGTGTGTTTTAGGGGTTTTTGGGTGTGTTTTGAAGGTGTTGAAGCATGTGTGGGTGTGTTTTGGGTGTTGGAGTGTGTTTGGGTGTGTTTTGGGGGTTTTTGGGTGTGTTTAGTGTGTTTTGGGGTGTTGAAGTGTTTAGTGTGTTTTGGGGGTGTTGAAGTGTGTGTGGGTGTCTTTGGGGGGTGTTGAAGTGTGTTTGGGTGTGTTTAGGGTTTTGGGTGTGATTTGGGGGTTTTGGGTGTGTTTAGTGTGTTTTGGGGGGTGTTGAAGTGTGTTTGGGGTGTTTAGGAGTGTTTTTTTATTGAGGCGGTGTTGGGTGTTCGGGGTGGTTTTGGGTGTTTGGGTGTTTTGAGGTGTTGAAGTGTGTTTTGGTGTGTTTTAGGGGTGTTTTAAGGGTGTTTGGGTGTATTTGTATGTGTTTGGGGTGTTTTTTTTTTGGAGTGTATATGTTTGTGTCTGTATTTGGAGGTATTTAAAACACTATGATTAAAACACCATTAAAAACACAAAAACACACAAAAAAAACTATTGAAACACCACACTAAAACACACAAAAAAACACTATTGAAACACCACATTAAAACACCATTAAAATACCTAAAAACACAAAAAAAAACACTATTGAAACACCATTAAAACACCAAAAACACCACAAAAACACCCAGAAAACACACAAAACACCACAAAAACACAAAACACCACAAACACCACAAAAACACCACAAAACACACCCAAAAACACCAAATTTAAAACTAACCGTCCTTCCAGACCAGGCCATGTCCGCCACACTCTGGGCCGGAACAAACAGTGGGTCCATATTTGTCTTCACTATTGCCATTAAAACACCATTAAAACACCACAAAACACCCAAAACACCACAAAACACTCAAAAAACATCCAAAACACCACAAAAACTCCCAAAAAACACCAAAAAAACATCTAAAAAACACACAAAACACCACAAAAACACCACAAAAACACCACAAAACACCCAAAAAACACCAAATTTAAAACTAACCGTCCTTCCAGACCAGGCCATGTCCGCCACACTCTGGGCCGGAACAAACAGTGGGTCCATATTTGTCTTCACTATTGCCATTCCACCCTCGGAGAAACGCCAAGAGGTTCCACTGACGGTACAGCTTGGCAAAGAGATCCATTTGAAGCATGGCGCCCCCGTTTTGGGTGTTTGGGTGTTGGATGGGTGTGGGCAGCCATTCCCGCCCCCAATGGCTGTCAAAAAGGATGCAGCTTCACCCCCTGCCACCCTCCTGCCCCATCGAGTGTTGATCTGCTCTGAGAACAGTTTAAGGTGCGTTTTTGGTGTGTTTTGGGGTGTTTGGGGATGTTTTGGTGTGTTTTTGGGGTGTTTTGAGTTTTGGGGTTTTTGGGGATGTTTTGATGCATTTTTAGTGTGTTTTGTGGTGTTTTAGGGATGTTTTGATGCATTTTTGGGGTGTTTTGGGTGTTTTGTGGTGTTTTGGGGATGTTTGATGCATTTTGTGTGTTTTGGGGTTTTGGGGTGTTTTGTGGTGTTTTGTGGATGTTTTGGGTTTTGGGTGTTTTGGGGATGATGATTTTGTGTTTTGGGTGTTTTGTGGTGTTTTGGGGATGTTTTGATGCATTTTTGGGGTGTTTTGGGTTTTTGGGGTGTTTTGTGGTGTTTTGGGGATGTTTTGATGCATTTTGTGTGTTTTGTGGTGTTTTTGGGATGTTTTGATGCATTTTGGTGTGTTTTGTTTTGTGGTGTTTTGGGGATGTTTTGATGTGTGTTTTGGGTTTTGGGGTGTTTTGGGGGGATGTTTTGATTTTGGGTGTTTGGGGTGTTTTGGGGTGTTTTGGGTTTTGGGGATGATTTGGTGTGTTTTGTGGTGTTTTGGATGTTTTGATGTTTTGGGGTGTTTGGGTGTTTTGGTAGGGATGTTTTGATGCATATTTAGTGTGTTTTGTGGTGTTTAGGGATGTTTTGATTGTTTTGGGGTGTTTTGTTTTTGGTGTTTTGGGGATGTTTTGATGCATTTTGGGTGTTTTGGGGTTTTGGGGATGTTTTGGTGTGTTTTGGGTGTTTTGGGACGTTTTGATGTGTTTTGGGTGTTTGATTGTGTTAAAAGTGTGTTTAGTGTGTTTGGGTGTGATTTTGAGGTGTTTTGGTGTGTTTGGGTATGTGTTTGGGTGTATTAGTGTGTTTCAGGTATGTTTTAGTGTGTTTAGGGGTTTTGGGTGTGTTTGTGTGTGTTTTGGTGTGTATTGGTGTGTTTTGGGTGCATTTAGGTGCGTTTGGGTTGTAAGGTGTGTTTGGGAGGCTATAGTGTGTTTTGGTGTGCTTTAGGGTGTTTTGGGGTGTTTTGGAATATTTTTTTTTGGTTTGTGTGTGTTTTAGGATGTTTTTGGTGTGTTTGTGTATGTTTTGGGGTGTTTGAGTGTGTTTTGGCTGTGTTTTGGGGTGTTTGAGTGTGTTTGTGTGTGTTTGGGGTGTTTAACTGTATCTGTGTGTTTTGGGGTGTTTGGCTGTGTATGTGTTTTGGGATGTTTGAGTGTGTTTTGGGGTGTTTTTGGTGTGTTTGAGTGTGTTTGAGTATGTTTTGGGGTGTGTTTGAGTGTGTTTTAAGGTGTTTGAGTGTGTTCTGTGGTGTTTTTAGTGTTTTCAGTGTGTTTGAGTATGTTTTGTGGTATTTGAGTGTGTTTGAAGTAACCTAACCTAATGTAAACCGCTCCCCACAGGTCTTCACACTGCCGCAGCTTAAGCCGTTCTGCAAATTCAAGCTGACGGCCAACGAGGGGTCACGCGCCAGGAAGCTTGACTTGGCAGAGTTTGCGTCAACAGTGGACAGTTCTTACAGCGAGTCTTGCCTTGTGCTGGCCACCAACCAAGGGGACTTCTCTATCTTCTCCTTGCCAGACTGTAGGAGGCAGCTCTATGCACCCTGTATTAAGAAGGAAGATATTAGGTGTGTTTTGGGGTGTGTGTGTGTGTGTGTGTGTGTGTGTGTGTGTGTGTGTGTGTGTGTGTGTGTGTGTGTGTGTGTATGTGTGTGTGTGTTTTTTCTCATTCTTTTTCCTTGTTCTAGTGTGTGCTTGTGGGTGTTTTGGTGTGTTTTAGTGTGTGTGTGTGTGCGTGTATGTTGTGTGTGTGTGTGTGTGTGTGTGTTTTTTTCTCTTTCTTTTTCCTTGTTCTTGTCTGTGTTTTAGTGTGTGTGTGTGTGTTTCTTTCTCTTTCCAATGTGTGTTTGTAGATGTTTGGGTGTGTTTTAGTGTGTGTGTGTGTGCGTGTATGTTGTGTGTGTGTGTGTGTGTGTGTGTGTGTGTGTGTGTTTTTTTCTTTCTTTTCCTTGTTCTTGTCTGTGTTTTAATTCTTTCTCTTTCCAGTGTGTGTTTGTAGATGTTTGGGTGTGTTTTAGTGTGTGTGTGTGTGTGTGCGTGTGCGTGCGTGTCTTGTGTGCGTGTATGTTGTATGTGTGTGTTTAATTCATTCTTTCTTTAATTTTTCTATGTGTGTATATATCCATGTATGTGTGCATGTATGTATGTATGTATATGTGTATACCCCCCTCTCACCCCATCTCCCCCCCACAGTGGCATCAACAGTGTGGTGTTCACCCGTCAAGGCGAGGCACTGTACCTTGTGTCACCCAGCGAGCTAGAGAGGGTGTCACTGTCAGCCAGGCACATCACCAGGCCCCGGGGGACAGTGCCAGAAGCCAAGGGTGCCCCAGTGTGTGCCAAACAGGAGGGGCAGAGCCAGTCTAAGGTGTGTTGTGTGTTTTGGGGGTTGTTTGAGTGTGTTTGGGTGTGTTTTGGGTGTGTTTTGGGATGTTTTGGTGTGCTTTGAGTGTGTTTAGGTGTGTTTTGAGTGTGTTTGAGTGTATTTGGGTGTGTTTTGGTGTGTTTTTGAGTGTGTGAGTGTGTTTTGAGTGTAGGGTGTTTTAGATGTGTTTTGGTGTGTTTTGTGAGTTTTGAGTGTATTTTGGGTGTGTCTGGGGTGTTTTAGATGTGTTCTGGTGTGTTTTGAGTGTGTTTTGGGGTGTTTTGGGGTGTTTTGAGTGTATATTGGGGTGTCTGGGTGTGTTTTGGGTGTGTTTGGGTGTGTTTTGGGGTATTTTGGTGTGTTTTTTGGGTGTGTGTTGTGAGTTTTGAGTGTATTTTGTGATGTTTTGGGTGTGTTTTGAGTGTATTTTGGGGTGCTTGGGTGTGTTTTGGGTGTGTTTGGGTATGTTTGGGTGTACTACTACTACTACTACTACTACTACTACTACTACTATCCCCAGGCCAGTGATACTACCACAGCTACTACTACTACCACCACAACACCAGCTGCTACCACCACCACCACTACCACTACTACCACCACTACTAACGCTGCTGCTGCTGCTGCTGCTGCTGAGCCCAATGAGCCGGCCGCCCTCAAGGTGAGAGAGAGAGAGAGAGAGAGAGAGTGAGTGAGTGAGTGAGTGAGTGAGTGAGTGAGTGAGAAAATGCATGAATGATAAAATTACAATAACCCCTTTCTCTCTCTCTCTCTCTCTCTCTCTCTCTCTCTCTCTCTCTCTCTCTCTCTCTCTCTCTCTCTCAACAGGAGCAGAATGGAGAGAAGGAAGACATTGGAGGAAAAGCAGGAGGAGGCGGAGGAGCTGGAGGAGGAGGAGGAGGAGGAGGAGGAGGAGATGGAGGAAGAAAGGAGGAAGTTAGAGAAAATGGAGATAACAGTGTGTTAAGTGGAGACATCACAATTGACTCTATTCGCGACCACATGTAAGTACTCTCTCTCTCTCTCTCTCTCTCTCTCTCTCTCTCTCTCTCTCTCTCTCTCTCTCTCTCTCTCTCTCTCTCTCTCTCTCTCTGTAGCTGTATATGATTTTGCTAGAGAGAGAGAGAGAGAATGTTTGATTATATCTATCTAACTCTCTCTCTCTCTCTCTCTCTCTCTCTCTCTCTCTCTCTCTCTCTCTCTCTCTCTGTGGTTGTATATAATTTTGCTCTGTTTTGTCTGTCTGTCTGTTTGTATGTGTGTATATTTTTTAATTCTTGTATATCAAGCTAACTCTCTCTGTTTATGATGTTTTAAAAGAAGACAAATTTATTCATATATATTTTATCACTGTTTTGAAGGGTGTTTTGATGGTTCCAGTGGTAGTTTGACAGTTTAACAGGCTGCAGTGGAAGTTATTGGTGTTTTGAAGGGTGTTTTGATGGTTCCAGTGGTAGTTTGACAGTTTAACAGGCTGCAGTGGAAGTTATTGGTGTTTTGAAGGGTGTTTTGATGGTTCCAGTGGTAGTTTGACAGTTTAACAGGCTGCAGTGGAAGTTATTGGTGTTTTGAAGGGTGTTTTGATGGTTCCAGTGGTAGTTTGACAGTTTAACTGGCTGCAGTGGAAGTGTTTTGAAGGGTGTTTTGATGGTTCCAGTGGTAGTTTGACAGTTTAACAGGCTGCAGTGGAAGTTATTGGTGTTTTGAAGGGTGTTTTGATGGTTCCAGTGGTAGTTTGACAGTTTAACAGGCTGCAGTGGAAGTTATTGGTGTTTTGAAGGGTGTTTTGATGGTTCCAGTGGTAGTTTGACAGTTTAACAGGCTGCAGTGGAAGTTATTGGTGTTTTGAAGGGTGTTTTGATGGTTCCAGTGGTAGTTTGACAGTTTAACAGGCTGCAGTGGAAGTTATTGGTGTTTTGAAGGGTGTTTTGATGGTTCCAGTGGTAGTTTGACAGTTTAACAGGCTGCAGTGGAAGTTATTGGTGTTTTGAAGGGTGTTTTGATGGTTCCAGTGGTAGTTTGACAGT
>NC_059280.1:636237-641237 GCF_017591435.1 Portunus trituberculatus | reverse complement strand
CTAATTGTGGATCTCAGCTGGACATTATCATAACTACTGTAATGTTAACTATTGTCTAACTCTCAATATCTTCAAAAGTTCCCTGTTCTCTCCGCTCAGCTCGTCAAGGAAGGCTGGAGAGCAAAGTTATTCAGGTGGGAGGTTTTCAATGGTGTCTTTTTGTGGTTTCTGTAGTAGTTTGGCAGCTTTGAAGGGGTGTAGTGGGAGTTCCTGGGGTTTTGAAGGGTGTTTTGATGGTTCCAGTGGTAGTTTGACAGTTTAACAGGCTGCAGTGGAAGTTATTGGTGTTTTGAAGGGTGTTTTGATGGTTCCAGTGGTAGTTTGACAGGTTAACAGGCTGCAGTGGAAGTTATTGGTGTTTTGAAGGGTGTTTTGATGGTTCCAGTGGGAGTTTGACAGTTTAACAGGCTGCAGTGGGAATTATTGGTGTTTTGAAGGGTGTTTTGATGGTTCCAGTGGTTGTTTGACAGTTTAACAGGCTGCAGTGGAATTATTGGTGTTTTGAAGGGTGTTTTGATGGTTCCAGTGGTTGTTTGACAGTTTAACACTCTGCAGTGGAAATTATTGGTGTTTTGATGGTTCCATTGATAGTTTGACAGATTACAGCGGAAGTTATTGGTGTTTTGATGGTTCCAGTGACAGTTTGACAGTTTAACACTCTGCAGTGGAAGTTATTGTTGTTTTGATGGTTCCATTGATAGTTTGACAGGTTTATATCATTCCAGCAATAGTTTAAGGACACTTTTAATCAGTAGAGGAGATTTAGGCTTTCAACAGCGCTTTTTTATCATTCCTGTGACGAAAAAAATGGTAATAATGAAATAAAAACACCTTTGAAAACCTAGCCTAACCTGACCTTATCATCTGTGGCCTTGCAAAACACAGCTGAGAGAGAAGAGGAGACGTTTGGAAATATGAGACCAGTGTTTTTATTTTATTTTTTTTTATGGTATATGATTTTAGTGTAGTGTGTGTATCCCTCCCCCCTTTCCTCCTGCCCCAGCCGCCCCCCCCATCTCCCAAACCCCAGTGCCTCATCCCACCCCCCCCCCCATTGTATCATTTGTTGCGTATACATTTCTACTGGATAATAAAAAGATTGATGAAGTAATGACGATTTTTCTTCTACTACTGGGACATATTTCTACCACGAGGTTTGTGTACCATTAGACCATTTTATTGATATTATGAAGGGTCTGTGGAGGTCTGAAGATTAATGGTCACAGTCTAAACTATTTTAACCCCTTCAGTACTGGGACACATTTCTACCACGAGTTTTGTGTACCATTAGACCATTCTATTGATATTATGAAGGGTCTGTGGAGGTCTGAAGATTAATGGTCACAGTCTAAACTATTTTAACCCCTTCAGTACTGGGACACATTTCTACCACGAGTTTTGTGTACCATTAGACCATTTTATTGATATTATGAAGGGTCTGTGGAGGTCTGATTAATGGCCACAGTCTTCACTATCTTAATTCCCCCTACGAAAGTTTCTGAATCTTTATAGTCCCCTCTCGCATTAAGAAAAAATAATAAATAAATAAATATAACTGCCGCATTCTCGCTGCCATGGTGTATATTGGCAAGTCAGCCTGGGGAGTATAGGGGTAGGGAGGCACTGGACCCTATCCTGGAGGAGCCTCGTCGTCCACACTCCACAGCGTTTGCCATAGTGCGCACCATGTGACCTTAACTGTTGTGGCGCCTAATGGAACAATTTATCCTCTCTTCACCATTTCATATCCCAGGCCACTTAGAAGCGTTGTTCCCAGGCAGTGACCCTCTAAATACACCCTTACCATTACCCTGTTTGCTCTAAAACTACCCTCTTTGTTAAAAAAATCTACTTATTAAAGATCATTTATAAGTATGTAAATTGATCATCACCATAATATGAACGGTGCTGAAATAATAGTACCCTGAAATTAAGTAATGTTACCCTGTTATCTCAAATTACCCTAAAACAAGGTAACTCTACCCTGCACCTGGCACCTCTCACCAAGTCAATAACTGCGTTCATTTGGTGAATATGTACGTTAATTCTTTCAGTTAAATGACAAATTAGGGGAACCATGTGCGCTTTGGGGTCCGAGGGGTCTCCAAGCGCATGGGTTCGAATCCTGTCCATGGTTCGAGTGTAGGTAGGGCTTCCTCACTCGGGCCAAGGGTTTGAGATAGGAGGGTGCAGGCTCCTCTCTAAGCAGCCAGTTACCAGTAGCTCGCGGGCTGTCGAGGAGAGCAGATGTATGTCAAATTGATGTATGATCCGCCCCTTCATACTCCACTTTACATTACTTTTCGTTGCTGCTGGACACAGTTATCACTATGGGGAGACACAGCAAGCTTCGTAAGTCACAGAAACTCAAAATAGAGGCTGCTAGGAGGTCACTAGAAGCAAAAAGAAGGACGCACAGACAGGCTGACACCGTCCAACCCGTCCCGCCTGCAACGAGTGACGTAAGGAATGAGGATGCAGTTCCTCCCGCCCGCACCTCAAGCGCAGAGAAGCGAAAAAGACTTTCTTACAAGGAAAAAGAAGAGGAATTGAGTGAGGAGGAGAATCTCATCTGCAAGAAGAGTGACATTAGGGAAATAGCAAAACATGTTACGTGTAACAAGTGTAAGGAACATGATGTCACTTCTGAATTTGTCCATCATCAGTGTGATGTGATCATAAAATTAGTGTGCTCAAATTGCAAACATATTGTGTATAACAGTGGTGACTCAGGTAAAATGAAATGTGGAGATACTGGTCTGTTCATGTTGACAGCAATGATTATCTATTTGGTCAAGTTGCTGGGGCATGGTTATGCTGCGGTGGAGAGGCTCTGCAGTATCTTGAGTATGCGTCACTTTTCCTTTGTTACGTATGGGAAATACACTAAATTCATCAACGAACATGCTGTAGAAAATGTAAATGATATTTTGAAAAGAAGTAGGAAGCAGTGTTTCAGTATTATGCTGAAAATCTGAACAGACATCCAGATGAAAATGGTATCCTCGACATAGATGCCACATACGATGGCTCCTGGCACAAGAGAGGCTATAAGTCAAATTATGGAATTGCAGCAGTGGTTGATGCTCACACAAACCTTATTCTAGATTATGAAGCTATGTGTAAAGTGTGCTCTGTTTGTGACGCAAAAAAGAAAAAACTAGCAAAGAGGGAGATTTCAGCTGAACAGTACGAACAATGGAAAATGAATCATGTAGCCTCTTGTTCTAAAAATTACGAAGGCACCTCAGGAGGAATGGAGCCTGAAGGGGCCAAAAGGATTTGGAACAGATCCATAGATTATAATCTGAGATATGTTAATTTCATATCCGATGGTGATACCTCTACTTTTTGGATAGTCTGGAGGAAATGAGGTAAGACCCGGAATTTTGTGGTGCATAATTGTTCTTGGTGGATTTTAAATCTGGAAAGGGTCCAGATGAAAGATTAGGTGGGTGTAGTTCTGTAACCCTTGAGGAATTTGAGAAATTCAAGATGGCTTCCAAGATGGCCGCAAAGAACCAAGGACTATGAAAAAATATGTAAAACTGTGAAAATAGTCATTGCTTTTAATTATAAAATGTTACAATGCACGATTAACAACATCAAAGGGCAGATAATGCCTACCTGTGCACACAGGCTGGAACATAAAAAAAAAAAAAAAGCTGAACTGACAGCTTCCCTTTCAGTTACACTGAATATTCCAATTAACATTAAATGTAGATAATCAATTAATATAATGACTGGTACAAGTGTTTCCTTCATATATATATATATATATATATATATATATATATATATATATATATATATATATATATATATATATATATATATATATATATATATATATATATATATATATATATATATATATATATATATATATATATATATATATATATATATATATATATATATATACATAAGAAAAATCATTGATAGTATGTTCGGAATATGACATTTTGAGAACAGAAACTCTGCAGGATTTACCTGACATGGAAAATGTATGTGGACACTGTTATTAGAATATATAATAAATTAAATATCATGAAGTATGCATGTCATCACAATATGTTTGGCAAGGCAGCCGTATTAACAGACTAGACAACGAGAATATCTGAGGTGACAAAATACACACTTCTTTTCCATGTATTATAAATGCAGTGTAATAAGAGGTACACCATCAAATAGGTAACTAAATGCTAAGTTCATTATAGCTAAGAGAAAGAATAACTTTATCACTATGAGGTGCACCACTTTACTTTAGGTGTCCGTTACTGGCTGTCATCAAGCTCATCTTCATCTACAGAATCCTCATAATTTGTTTCAATATTATCCATGACCTCATCAGTATCTTCTACATCATCATTTCTTAATACTTGCTTTGTTCTCAGATTATTGCAAATCTCACTCGCTCCACATTTGCAAAATGTAGAGCACGCTACTTGAGCACCTGCACAGCTACATTTTGAAGAGGAGCACTGACTGCTGCCACAAGAACACTGAATTAGTTTGAGAACTTCTGCTGGTGCGACTTTAGCATCCTGTGGCAGAGGAATAGCACAAAGAAACTTTTGGAGATGATCCTTTTCCCAGCCAAATTTCTCTGGATCCAAGCATGGCGGTCCCTCACTCAAGGCAGCCTTCCATATACAGGCCTGGAAATGAGCTCGCTTTGTATTTTCTCGAAATGACTCAAGGGTTGGAGGCAATGACTTCAGTTTTGGCAAGAGACATACACCTTTCCTACCTGTCTTAGCAGCCCACACTTTGTAACGTATATCTGACATAGTTTCGCCAGGCTGACATTTCTGGCCATAGCAAGCAGCAACAAAGTTTGTTGCCTCACAAAACACATCTTTAAGATCAGCAGAAATGTTTCCTAGATGTTGTAGCTCATAACCTGCTTCCAGAACCTTTAAAACCTTTGCTTTACCTATTCCAAAGTAACCTGCAACCGTGTCGCATCCAGAAAGTGCGTGAGCTGAGAGAAGCTG
>NC_059280.1:621960-633237 GCF_017591435.1 Portunus trituberculatus | reverse complement strand
ACATTGCAAAACACCAAAACACCAAAACACTTTAAAACACTCAAATCACCCTAAAACATCCAAAATGACTCTGAACAAGCAAAACACCCAAAGCACGAAAACACCCGAACACAATGCTACTACCCTAAAACTCTCTAAAACACCCTAACACAACCACCCTAAAAACACCCAACACCCTAAACCACTCACCAATCTCCACAAGAAATCCTTTACCCGAAACATTTGTACTTAAACACCCAAACACCCTAAAAACCCTTAAACATCAAAACACCTTTAAAACCCAAAACCTCTATAAAACCTCAAAACACCAAAAACTCCTCAAAACAAAACATCCTAAAACACCACCCTTACAAGAACCAAAGCCCTCATAACTCCTTAAACCACCTCAAACACAATATCCCAAAACACCCTAAAATACCCTAAACATGTCAACACCTAAAACCCTTAACCTAAACCACCTACACCTCAAACACCCATATACCCAAACACCATTAAATACCTTAAACACCCTTACCTCAAAACACATAAAACACCACAAAACACTAACTACCACAAAACACCTTTAAATATTCTAAAATCCCTTAAACCATCTCGAAACACACTAAAACACCCTAAAACACTTAACTACCACAAAATTTAAATATTCTAAAATCCTTAAACCACCTCAAAACACATTAAAAACACCACAAGTCACCCTAAACACACTTACCAATGGCCCTTGACAAGTTAAGACCCCCGTTCACCCTGCCGTCAGCTGTCACCCTGCCACCTGCGTTTCTGATCCTGGTGGCCTCCGGGTCGCCTCTGGCTTGTGGTCCAGGGACATGTCAAGAGCCACACCATCGTGACACACCACACACAGAGTCACCCACATTAGCCACATACAGCTCACACCCGCGTACCACGCCACACAGGCTGTACACCGCTGTCGAACCCAGGCTGGCGAGAAAAATCACGTTAGGGGTGTTTTGGGGTGAAATAAAGTGTTTTAAGGGTGTTTTGAAATGAAGTGTTTTAGGGTGTTTTGGGGTGAAATGAAGTGTTTTGGGTGTTTTAGGGTGAAATGAAAAAGGGTGTTTTGGGAAATGAAGTGTTTTAGGGTGTTTTAGGTGAAATTGTTTTAGGGTGAAGTGAAGTGTTTTAAAGGGTGTTTTGAGGAAATGAATTTTTGGGTGTTTTGGGATGAAAAAAGTGTTTTAGGTGTTTTGGGTGAAATAAGTGTTTTGGGTGTTTCAAGGTGAAAAGTTTTGGGTGTTTTGGGTGAAATGAAGTGTTTTGGTGTGGGTGAAAAAGTGGTTTTGGGTGTTTTAGGTGAAATGAAGTGTTTTAGGGTGTTTTGAAAAAGTGTTTCAAGGGTGTTTGGGTGAAATAAGTGTTTTGGGTGTTTTGGGGTGAAATAGTGTTTTTGGTTGTTTTGGGGTGAAATGAAGTGTTTTGGGTGTTTTAGGGTGAAATGAAGTGTTTTAGGGTGTTTGGGTGAAATGAAGTGTTTTAAGGGTGTTTTGGGTGAAATGAAGTGTTTTGGGTGTTTTGGGGTGAAATAAGTGTTTTGGGTGTTTGGGTGAAATGAAGTGTTTTGGGTTTTGTGAAATGGTGTTTTGGGGGGTGAAATGAAGTGTTTTAGGTTGTTTTGGGGTGAAATGAAGTGTTTTGGTTGTTTGGGGAAATGAAGTGTTTTTTGGGGTGAAATAAATTTTGGGTGTGTGAAATGAAGTGTTTTAGGGTGAAATGTTTTTGTTTTGGGTGAAATGAAGTGTTTTAGGGTGTTTTGGGTGAAATAAGTGTTTTAGGTGTTTTGTGAAAATTGGGTGAAATAAAGTGTTTTGGGTGTTTTGGGGTGAAATGAAGTGTTTTGGGTGTTTTGGGTGAAATAATTTTTGGGTGTTTTGGGGTGAAATGAAGTGTTTTTAGGGTGTTATGGGGTGAAATTGTGTTTTTGGACATTTAAGGGTGAAACTAAGCATTTCTTGGATGTATTGGGGTGTTTTTGGATGATAAGGAGTGTTCCTGGGTGTTTTTTGAGTGAAATGAAGTGTTTTTTGGGGTGTTTTGAGGTGAAATAGTGTTTTAGGGGGTGTTTTGATGTGAAATGAAGTGTTTTTGAGTTAAATAGTGTTATAGTGCAACCAGATTTCATTGAGGGAACAGAGAAAGGTTGTCACATCCTGCCCCGCTTTGCTCCAGAGAGACATGGAACAGACTAAAGAGAGAGAGAGAGAGAGAGAGAGAGAGAGAGTATTTGTGAAGGATGAAGAAAGAGTTTGTGAAGTCACCTGTTTCTTGCTAGTAATCCTCTCTCTCTCTCTCTCTCTTAGATAATATCATAAACTCTCTCAATTTCTCTCTCTCTCTAACATCCAAATTCTCTTTTCTCTTATTTACATAATACCATAAACTCACTCTCTCTCTCTCTCTCTCTCTCTCTCTCTCTCTATCCTTCACAAACTCACTCTCTTTCTCTCTTTTTTTGCTACATAAGGTAATCTCTCTCTCTCTCTCTCTCTCTCACCTCCTCCTTCATGTTGAGGGCAAACTGAGTGTCTGGGTCATCCTCGTCTTCCTCTGCCTCCACCCCATCCTCCTCCTCCTCATCATCATCGTCATCATCTTCCTCCTCCTCCTCCTCCTCTTCTTCCTCTTCCTCTTCGTCATCTTCGCTCTCTTCTGCATCAGCGTCTTCTATGTCACTGTAAACACACAAACGCATGTACTAACACACACACACACACACACACATAGATAGACAGACACACACACACAGGTAGACACTGACAGAGGATGGACGGACACACACACACACACACACAGATAGACAGACAACACCTGGTAACACTAACAGAGGATGGACGGACACACACACACACACACAGATAGACAGACAACACCTGGTAACACTGACAGAGGATGGGACACACACACACACAGATAGACAGACAACACCTGGTAACACTGACAGAGGATGGACGGACACACACACACACACACACACACAGGAGGACGAGATTGTACCACCAGAAAGTCACAAATTGCAGGAAAAGTTAGACAAAAAAGAACACTTAAATAGGTCACTAGGGGTGGGTAAGACTAGATATTTACACAGGTCACTAGGGGCCACATCAAAACCCTCTAATGGACTCGACAAAGACACACACACACACACAAACACATGAACACTTACCCAGTATCCTCAAAAGTCTCATCTTCATCTTCCTCATCCTCCTCCTCCTCCTCTTCCTCCTCCCCTCCTTCCTGGATCTTCCTGTAAATTTCCGCAGCTTTGATTGCAGCTTCTCTCCTCTTCTCTTTCACTCTCCTCTCTCTCATGGCCACTACTTCTGAATTCTTGAGTAGCCCCTTTCCTTTCCCTCCCCCCCCCTTCATTTTCCCCTTCCTAGGCCTATCTGAGGGGTCGTTCTTCCCCCACTAGCCTCCTTCTCCTTCTCTCCACCGTCAGTCTCACCGTTTATAAGTGCGTCTCTAGATTATCTGTTTTGGTGGCGTTTGGTGGTGATTGCTGGTGTTTGGTGGTGTTTTCTGGCGTTTTCAGTCTTCGTCCTCCTCCGTTTTGATTTCCTGGTCTCCGTTTTCTATCTTCCGGCCGTTTGTGAGTGGTTTGTCTGCGTTTGTCCCGTTCATCTCAGTTTTCTTGGCATCTTCCTCCTCGGTCTTCATTTCCTCTTCTTTCTCCTCTTCTTCTTCCTTCTTCACCTCTTCCTCTGTTCCGTTTAATGAGGCGGAGGGAAGAGAGGAGGAAGAGGAGGCACGATCTTCTTCTCCTCCTTCTTCTTCTTCTTCTTCTCCTCCTCCTCCTCCTCCTCCTCCTCCTCCTCTTCCTCCTCCTCTTCCTGGGCTGAATTCTCCTCCTTGCTAATGCTGCTGCTCTCCCCACTCTTAGCTTTCAGGAAGGGAGGCCGCCAGCTGGAGAGAGAGAGAGAGAGAGCATTAGTGGTGTGTAGGAAGGGTAAAGGGGGAAGAGGGAGAGGAACTTAACCAAACCTAACCTAACTCCAAATTCAGCCTAACCTAACCTAACCTAACCCAACCCAACCTAACCTAACCTAACTTAACCCAACCCAGCCTAATCTAACTTAACTTTAACCCAACCCAGTCTAACCTGACTTGACCTGACCTTTTTGTCCTTGCATCTGTTGACCTGAGGGTTGTCTGCATACTTGGCAATGACCTCAGCAAGCGGCATGGTGGCCTCGCGGTACAGGTCATCCACATCTTCCTCGCTGTCATCTGATTCTGCCACCGAGAGAGGGAGATGAGAGATAAATAAGGAGAGAGAGAGAGAGAGAGAGAGAGAGAGAGAGAGAGAGAGAGAGAGAGAGAGAGAGAGAGAGAGAGAAATAAGAGAAATAAATGAGAGAGAGAGAGAGAGAGAGAGAGAGAGAGAGAGAGAGAGAGAGAGAGAGAGAGAGAGAGAGAGAGAGAGAGAGAGAGAGAGAGAGAGAAAAAACACAAAAATTAAAATGAAATAAATACAAAAACATCCCAAAACACCACATAATCCCACCCAAACCACCCACCCCAAAACACCAAACCACACCAAAACATCTCAAAACACCCCACACATAAACCAAACGACCACAAAAACCCACAAAACACCCCAAAACACAAGACCAAAGGCACCTAACAGAGCAAACACACCATAAACACAAAAACAAACACTCAAACACCACACAAAATATAACTCAAACACCCCAAACACCCGCGCCCACCCCGACAGCCTCCTTCTTGCTGCTGGCTATCTGGGTGAACACACAAACCACCTCCTGCTGGACCAGCGTGGCATCAAACATCCATAAACACCCACACTCCTAAATACCCAAAATATTCCCTAAGGGACCCCAAAAATCCCTAAACACCTAAAAACACACAACACATGCAAAACACACCAAAACACACACGTCACATCCAAAACACCTCAAACACCATACCAAAGAACAACACAAACACCACCAAAACACAAAACACAAAATACCCACACACCAACACCTCAAATACACCAAAACACCTCCAAACACCTCAAAAACACCCCAAAAACACACACATCCAAAATACCCTAAAACACAAAAACACCCACACACCCTAACACCCCAAAACACCTTCAAACACCCCAAACAAACTAAAACACCCCATAAACACCCTAAAATATCCACACACCCAAAACACCTAAAAACACCCTCCAAACACCCACACCCACAGCCACGACCGACAGCCTCCTCCTTGCTGCTGGCTATCTGGGTGAGCACGCACCACCTCCTGCTGCACCAGTGTGGCGTCAAACTGCAGGAAGGAATCGGTGAGTGCCTTCGAAATCTGGCCTTCCTTGTAAGTGTCAGTGTTCTTGATGACCTCCGGCAACTCCAAGGCAGTGTATGCGCTGACCTCGTGACCTCCATGCCCGTCGTACACAGCGAAGAGGTGTGTGTCTGTGTCAAAGTCCAATATGGCGTTGTGAGCGTCCTAAGGGGTGAGAAAATTGGTTAGGTTAGGTTAGGCTAGATTAGGTTAGGTTAGGTTAGGCTAGATTAGGTTAGGTTAGGTTTAAATTGGTTTAGGATGTTTTTGAGAGCATTCGGTCTTATTTTTTTCATTTTTTATTTTCTATTTTGCTCTATTTTATTTATTTATTTATTTATTTTTTGTTAGGTTAGGTTAGGTTAGATTAGATTGGGTTACACACACACACACACACACACACACACACACACACACACACACACACACACACACACCGTGGTGTAGTGGTTAGCAGGCTCGACTCACAATCAAGAGGGCGGGTTCGAGTCCCGCGAGGCAAATGGGCAAGCCTCTTAATGTGTGGGGTGTGTTCACCTAACAGTAAATAGTGCAGGGGTGTAACTGGAGGGGTTGTGGCCTCGCTGTCCCGGTGTGTGGAGTGTGTTGTGGTCTCAGTCCTGCCTGATGATCAGTCACTATAAGCTCTGAGCTCTTTCCATAGGGGAAAGACTGGCTGGGTGATCAGCAGACGACCGTGGTGAATAACACACACACACACACACACACACACACACACACACACACACACACCGGTAGCTCAGTGGTTAGAGCGCTGGCTACACAAGCCAGAGGACCGGGGTTCAATTCCCCGGCCGGGTGGAGATATTTGGGTGTGTCTCCTTTCACGTGTATCCCCTGTTCACCTAGCAGTGAGTAGGTACGGGATGTAAATCGAGGAGTTGTGACCTTGTTGTCCCGGTGTGTGGTGTTTGCCTGGTCTCAGACCTATCCCAAGATCGGAAATAATGAGTTCTGAGCTCGCTCCGTAGGGTGACGTCTGGCTGTCTCATCAGAGACTGCAGCAGATCAAACAGTGAATCACACACACACACACGGTCGCAAAACAGTTCAGAGGTGTGAGAGCTGACCAACATTTTCAGGAGTGTTCACTAAATCTTTGCCAAACTGTCCAGCTCAAAGGTGAAATTCCTCTGGCATGCTCTCAGGTAACAAGCTATTCCCACACCCAGTCATTAACCCCTTCAGTAGCATGACACGTTTCCCTATTCCTTGTGGCTTCACAAACTCATGTGGGGGATTAAAATAGTGAAGACTGTGGCCATTAATCTTCTGCCCTCCATACACCCTTCCTAATGTCAAGAAAATGGTCTAATGGTACACAAATCTCAGGGTAAAAATGTGTCCCAGTACTGAAGGGGTTGAAATAGTGAAGACTGGTCTAGAACCCCCCCCCCCTAAAGTAACCTAAGTATCGTAGAACCCCCTCCTAACCTCACCTACCACTACTCAGCACCACAAAGAGAAATAAACACAACACGGGCAGAATATGACAAAATGGACTCCCACTCTCACTCTCTCTCTCTCTTTCTCTCTTGCTCTCCCGACCTCTCACTCTCACTCTCACTCACTCACACACACCAAACAAACACAAATCAAATAAATATACACAAAAATAGAAACTATAGGAAAATAACACACACACACACACACACAACCCTAAACAAACAAAAAACACACAAAAAAAAAAAAACACACACACGCGCGCACACACACAAAAAGACTGAGAGAAAAATACATGAACCTAACCTAAACACACACACTCACACGCACACGCACACACAGGCACACACTCACCTCTTGGGACACACGCCAGCCCTGCATGGAGGAAGCGCCATAACACACACCATGTCTCTTATCATCACTACTATGTTTCTCAATGACTGGCTTGGACAAATACGCCCCCATGACTGCCCAATCCTGCACGCAACACACGCAACACACTCAACACACGCAAATACTCAAGCTGCGTGCGTGTTTGTTTCTGTGTGTGTGTGTGTATCTCCCTCACCCCGCCTGCCTCTCTGTGTCCCGGCGCGCGCTGTCTCTCTCTCTCTTTATCCTCTCCCCCAAACTTCCACTTTAAGGGTTTTTTGGAGGTTTGTGTGTCTAATGGGTTTATTCTAAGTGAATGATCGGGGTTTGTTTTCCATTTTGAGGTTTTTAAGTTGAGTTTTTTTGTGTTTTAGTTCATTTGGTGAGTTTTGGTTTATTTTCTATTTTACTGTTTTTGTGAGTTTTTTGTTATATAAAATGTGTTATTAAATTATTTAAAGTTGATTTTGGTGTTTAGTTTTTTATAAGAGTGAGTGGAAATTTGAGTTTACGTTTTTTCCTTCATTTTGTGGCATACCGCTACCAACACAAATGTCTCTAGACGGTATTTTAAAGCACTAGGACTAAAGAAAATGACTTCTGAAATTATTATAACCGAAAATTGATGTTTATATCACCATGTACCATTTAGAAAATATGGATTTGTAGTTTTTTTGTTCATTTTACGATTTACAGCTAACGACTCAAATATCTTTAAGACGGTCATAATAAGCATATATGACTGTAGAAAATTATTAAAAAATATACCAATTTATAAACACAAGTATCATATCTTAGTGCAATTCTTTAAAATATGGATTCCTTGTTTCTGGAGCAGGGATGATTCACCGCTAAGCAACACATAGGGATGCAATATCTATCACACAATAATACTAAGGCGCTGTGAATAGACAAAACACTTTACATATAATAAATAATGAGATTCAATATTTAACTCTCTATATAACCTTTCAAACAGGTTCATTTATTTTTTATATTAAATTTGTGATATACTCCGTGTCCCTTGAATATCCTAAAAAGCAGTATTTCCCAGCTATTCCTACTTCAAAACGTAATTAATAGAATATGAAAATTAAGTTGTAAATATTTCCGTCTTAATCAATCCTCCATGAATAAGGATTCTTTGTTATAAATCAATTAACATTTAAGCTGGCATTCAAAGATGGCTCCCATAAAAGGTGCCGGGCGGCCATCTTGAAAAGCTCATTTATTTATGCATTCAAACCGTGTTAATCTGCAACTCTTCATTGTATCTACCTCAGATTAATATTTTACATTTTTTTCAAGACATTATATCACAACAAGACGCAAGAAAACTGCATAATATCTTTAAAAAATTATTGGTGTATGAAGATGGCTGCTGGTGAAGCCTCAGACCACCATCTTGGAACGCACAGTTAGCTTAAGTAGGAGGACTTAAACAACACTGTATTGTATTATCATCTTTATTTTCTTTGGCTATAAGGTTTAAATTCACGCTGACATTGAAAATTACTTAATATGGAGTGAATGACTGACTGAGTGAATATACACAAAATAAATAGTTTTATTAACTTTAAAACGACAATAAAATAAAAAATAAAATAAAATAAAATCTCCACACATGTTGGTTCACGATTGTACTGACAGACTTACATGATTTACATATTATTATCAGTAAAAACACTCTTCAAAAGGCTCCAGTTGAAGTGAAAGGGTTTTAAGGATGTTTTTGTGGTTCTAGTGACATATTAACACCATTTCTGCAGTATTAATATGAGAAACACTCTTTAAAAGGCTCTACTTGAAGTGACAGTTTTAAGGGTGTTTTTTTAAGGTTCTAGTGACAGATTAACACCATTTAAGCAATATTAGCATTGAAAACACTCTTTGAAAGGATGTAGTTGAAGTGACACAGATTTTTAAGGGTGTTTTTAAGGATCTAGTGACAAATTAACATGATACATACATAAGAAAGTCTTTAAAAGGCTCTAATCGAAGTGACACAGGATTTTAAAGGTGTTTTTAAAGTTACAGTGACAGATTAACATGATACTTACATTATTCACATTTAGAAAGACTCTAGTTGAAGTGACAGAGAGTTTTAAGGTTCTACTGACAGATTAACATGGAAACACTCTTTCAAAGGCTCCAATTGAAGTTATAAAGGTTTTTAAGGGTGTTATCAAGGTTCTAGTGACAGATTAACACTATTTCTGCATCATTAATATGAGAAACACTCTTTAAAAGGAACTAGTTGAAATGACAAAGATTTTTAAGGGTTTTTTAAGGTTCTAGTGACAGATTAATATGATTTACACTCTTTGAAAGCCTCTAATTGAAGTTATAAAGGCTTTGAAGGGTTCTAGTGACAGATTAACACCATTTCTGCATCATTAATATGAGACACACTCTTTAAAAGGCTCTAATTGAAGTTATAAAGGTTTTGAAGGGTGCTTTTAAGGTTCTAGCAACAGACTAACACTATTTCTACAGTACTGGCAACAAAAACAGCCTTGTAAACACACATTTGCCGTGACAGAACACATCAAACAGAAATAATAATAACACAAGAGACTACTAGAAATAAATAAGGCCAGCTCCCCACCCCCCCTCACAGGCAAACTGATTCAAGACCTAACCTCACCTAACCTAACCCAAGCTAACCTGACAATACTTAACCTAACCTAACCTAACCTCCCCCCCAAGACACACACTGAAGGCGCGCTGACCCAACACTCCCTCAATCATCTTCAGTGAGGTGACCCACAGTCTGAGGCCGAGGATTGTGTCCATGGAGGGGGCGGAGGGCATGCAGGGGACACAGTTGTTGACGTACACCCCACCGTAACGCGCCAGGTCATTGCTCGCTGCACAGAACACACTGCTCGCACATGCCTGTTGCTGTGTGGTGAGAGAGAGAGAGAGAGAGAGAGAGAGAGAGAGAGAGAGAGAGAGAGAGAGGAGAGAGAGAGAGGAAGAGAGAGAGAGAGAGAGAAGTTTAGGTTAGGTTTCATTGTTTGGTTTGGTTTATTATTATTATTATTATTTTATTATTATGTTATTATCTCACCTCTTCTTCCTCCTCCTCCTCCTCCTCCTCCTTCAAAACTTCTCTTTCTCCTCCTGCTGCTCCTCCAACACTACTACTACTACTACTACTACTACTACTACTACTACCACTACCACTACTACTACTACATACTACCAATAGGAGGAAAAGAAACTAACTACTACTACTAACCACTACCATACTACATTCACCACCTACTACTACTACCCTACTTTACCACCCCAAAGCTACTTACCACTCCCAACTACTACTACTGGGAAGGAAGAAATAATCAACACACTACTACTACAACACTACCTACTACTACTAACAAAAAACAACATACTACACTACTAACAAGCACCACCGCTACCAACCAGCGTCTTGGTGAATGGCTGCACCAGGGTGAAGAGCAGTCTGTACGGCCACCAGTGTCGCGATAAGCCACTGGGCACGGCGTTCCTGGGTGGACAGCGTAGGTGTTGATGCCCTGGGCCCCTGGGGAGAAAAATAGAAAAGGTTTTGAAGAGATGTCATTTTTCACCTATTTATCTTTTTATTTTATTTACGGTGTTGGATAAAATATTGTGGGTTTTGAAGGGTTGGAATAATAGGCTTTTACAGAATTTATGGGGTTTTGGACTGCAGCCATGGGTGGTGGAGCCAATGCCTGCCTCACCACCACCTTGGAACACACACACACACACACACACTATACAACGAAACACATTGGAACACACACACACAAGCGGCGAGGCAAATGGGCGCGGCTCGTAATGTGTAGGGTGTGTTCATAGCAGTAAATAGGTACAGGGTGTAACTAAGTTGTGGTTTCAGTCCTACCCAAAGATCGGTCACTACGACCTCTGAGCTCGCTCCGTAGGGGAAAGGCTGGCTGGGTGACCATCACTCTATCTATGTCCAATGAAAAACAGGTCAACACACACACACACACACAATAAATCATATTAGATATGGACGAAGAGAGCCAGAAGGGTCGGGGCGGGGCGGCAGGTGTGAGGCTCCCGCCACGGTGACGTCCCCTGGCCCGGCGGGCTGATGACGTCACCCGGCCCCCCTTG
>NC_059280.1:604821-621460 GCF_017591435.1 Portunus trituberculatus | reverse complement strand
GAGCTGGTGCCAGGCAGGGTCCAGTTCCTCCGTGGAAGATGCAGCGAGAACCTGAGTCCTCCAGTGATAGAGGAGCCAGTTTCCTGCCGCAGGTTGTTACGACACGCTGGTTTGGATAATGCGAGGTAGTCGTTCTTCCCTCCAGCACCACGTTGTCAGGTTAGAGCTGGTGCCAGGCAGGGTCCAGTTCCTCCGTGGAAGATGCAGCGAGAATCTGAGTCCTCCAGTGATAGAGGAGCCAGTTTCCTGCCGCAGGTTACGACACGATGCCGATGGTTTGGTTCTCCCTTAAGTAGTGGCAGGACCTGTAAAATGTAATTATGCTTTTACACTAATCATGAACAACCTTGTCCTCAACTGTAGGACAAGTGTGGGGTGGTGTGGTGTGGATGTGCCCTGTTAAATGTTTAGTGCCTGCCATTTATCCACCACCGAACACACATGGAACACTAATTTGTAATAATTATCTCAACCTCACTTTCTTTAAATCCCCGCATTCCTTATTCTGTGACGATTACAAACCTTACAAGTTTTGCTTCCATCACCCTCGTTACATTACCTTTAACACCTATTCATGGTAACTTACGCCTCCAATGAAGGAGTTAAAACGGCCTGTGCCGGACCACACGCCTCCGCGGCGTGCGTCCTCTTCTGAAGAGGACGGACGACCTGGAGATGGACTGCTATCACATGGACACGGATGAGGATACCGAGGCTTCTCAGACGCTTGGGCGCGTACAGATCTCTAGACAACCGGTGTGGCTAAGGAGTTCCTCGGGTGGAACCGATGTGATTCTACCAAGTTGGAAGTGCGCAGATGTAGGGACGTCGGTGCCAGACATGCGCCGAGACGTGTTCCATCTCTTGCACGAAGCCCCGAGACTTGTTTGTCCCATGTTTAGGGGGCGGCCGGTATGACTTCGTTGTTGTATACACTGCTGCAACAAAGTTATCAGTTATAAATCAGCCTTAAAGAAATATCCTTCACCTGCTGTGTTAAGGTCATTCTTCATGACAAATCTAAAGCTTTCTGACACACGGATAAATGGAACAGTATAATAATCGAATGACCCGAGACTAAATTAAATGCAACTGCGTATATTACTAAAAGGACTAAACATTTGCACCACAACACGCCGAAACTTAATACTTTATTGTTCCTGCACTTACTGCACCAGATCGTGACACTCATGGATATCCCACTAACCCAAAACCCTACCTGGTGTTACCCAACCTGGTGCACGGACTCCCAACCACCTCTATTTACCCGAGGATCAAATTCACCTCAAACCACCTGTTCGGCACTAGGCGTTTCCTCCCTACACTTTCCTCTGGTGAAAATCCATATGCGAGTCGGTTTTTTGCCATATTCTTACTATCACAATCTTACAATAACACTAATGTAACATACCTGGTGAAAGGACGGATTACGGCCTGGGTAAGCTCTGAATGTAAAGGTAGCTTAGTAATCGCAGACTGCAAATCTCACTGATATTCAGGCTCACTCCACCTCGAGTAGGAATGAAGCTGTTACGTGGCGGCGATACACAAGTCACGCGTTCGAAACTGATAACGAATCAAAGTGTAAAGTCTAAAACGCTTCAGGTAGCATTATCTACCGTTTGGATCAAATACCACACACCGTACTATATGGTAAACTACGGACATTTATGTACAAACCAAATCTTACACCATGAGACAAGAGGAAAATATTGGAAACCAACGAAATAATCCGACAACTATAAAGGTTCGTGGAGCTTTGCCTATATCTGCGCCACCGCTCGGTGAGGAGAGGTCGAGATACACTAATGACACGGTATGAGCCACTCGAACCACCCTGCAGCCAAGCTAACAATAAACACCCCTGTCGTGACACGGCTTCACCAAGGAGTTGCGAGTTCAACTAAGATGTTACGAGGCGCTTTCCTTTAATACAACAACGCGTTACTTAAATACTGAATTAACTTCCAATACTGATTAACCGTTACGAAACCGCAAACTGATCTTAAATACACTATAAACAAATAGTTCCACGAAATGTCAGGCAACACTTCCTATCCTCAAACAGCACGGAACTTTAAAATACTCCTGTTCATGAGAAACAGGTATAGGTCCTTCACTACACGCGCACGCACGCACGCACACACACACACACACACACACACACACACACACGCACCAACGTCACCACCTCTATACCGTGTCTAACATACCTTCCCGGCTTATAACAACAACGCCACAAGCAACACCAGACCAACACACAAACTATGACCAAACTGGTGACAGGACACTGGACTTACACACTTCTTGGCGCACACACGTCTTATCTGCACAGCGTCTACAGGGGAAATCGTTCTCTTGTGCCTCGTTGCTTTCCGCTTCACCTCCTCCTTCCCCTCCTCCCCCCTCGCTTGTTAGCAATAAAGATACTTAATAACTAATTAACTAGTCCCGGTGAGCATCGTTCTATATAAGCATTGTTATTATCATTATTATCATTATCATTATTATTATTGTTATTATTATTATCATAGTTATTGTTATTGTTATTATTATCGTTTATCATTATGACATTATCATTATTAACATGATTATCACTACTGCTATTGTTATTATTGATATTATTATTATTATCATTATTATTATTATTATTATTATTATTATTATTATTATTATTATTATTATTATTATTATTATTATTATTATTATTATTATTATTATTATTATTATTATTATTATTATTATCATTATTATTATTATTATTATTATTATTATTATTATTATTATTTTTATTATTATTATTATTATCATTACTATTATTATTATTATTATTATTATTATTATTATTATTATTATTATTATTTTATAGTTATTATTATTATCGTTAACATTATAGCATTATGCACATTATTATTATTATCATTATCATTATTATCATCATCATTGTGAGGACATGGCACGTAGCTACTGTACATAATATTTCCAGTTGTCACATTACTGAAATGTCAAGACACATAATCCTTTAACCAGCCAATCCAACGTATCAACATTTTCCTGTACTAATTATGAAGCATGTAGGCCTACACGAATGACGCGTAAATAATATTACCAATGTTCATAATACTGAAATGAGGAAGTGATAGTTTGAACAGTTTGTTTCAGCGAGGCCGGGATGCCACCTGCCGTCTGCCACCTGCCACCTGGGTCCTGCCACCAGTGTTAATGAACACAGACACACATCTAATTATTCCTCACACAATTTCATGATGTACTTTTAAACAACTGTGTTTTTGACCAGACAATTTCACGTCCTCGCTGTATTCACTATTCACCTCACGATCATTTCATTAAGGGAGCACCTTCCACGTTTGGGAAGCACTGGTGACTGGTGACTGGTGACAAGCTCGTGTCTTCCACTCGTCCAGTGCACAAGCAGTGAGTGACAGTCACACAGAAAGCGTTTGTTGGCGCCCAGCAGTGTTTCACTAGATCTCAAGCGGCAATGGCCAAGTTAGAGTTACTATCTGAAGTGGAAGCGACGCCTTTCAACAATGATAACAACAACAACAACAATGCATGTATGAGTGCATTTTGTATGTATTGTGCAATTATACACACACACACACACACACACACACACACACACACACACACACACACGGGCAGATATCCACGCGTAGGTTCGAATCCCAACACATAACCGCTTTATTACTATGCCATTTGTCGAGCGGTTTAAAATTACCTACGTCATCATCATGATATCCAGGTTGTAGGTGGAGGTGTAATTGCCTCACACCAAAGATGCGCTTGGGTGGTGATATGGGTATCTCTATAAATAAAATTGCCTGCACCACTAATGGGTGAAAGCTGAACAGCGCTTCCCATACATACTCTTCAAGTATACTTAAAGGCGCTATAGGCCTTAACATAGAAAAAAGGAAAAAAAATAAATATATAACTAAATATTTAATAGAGTCGTTGGAGGGTGGGTGAATGTGTGTGGTGGGTTAGGGCGAGTTGTGTAATGACGCTCATTAGGTAGGGCGGCAGCCTGAGTTTGGGTCCTTGTCATGCCATACCTATACATTTGGGCGGTGGAAGATGTAGGTAGCATTCATCTACCCATGGGTATAATCTCTATTTTTTCCCTTATTCCATCTTTCCATCTCTAAATTCTTCTACTGTCTTAACCCTCACACTATATAACATATAGAGAATAACCATTAGGACAATTAGATTTTCATAATTTAGCCTTGAGTTATTGAGGGGCATACTTAACTATTGTCTTCGCTCCTCCAATAACCAACTCTCTCTCTCTCTCTCTCTCTCTCTCTCTCTCTCTCTCTCTCTCTCTCCCTACGTCTTCATGTAAAGGATATTGCTAATCTTGCCATAATCCGTGCTGTTCTTAGTAATACTCCGTGTCGCCCACAACAACAAACACAGTCAAGTGATGTTAGCGCCTTTATCAATATATGTGAAGTAAACCTGCAATGTTACTCACTATAATTCCCATTGGTGACTGATTTCTTTCACAGTGAACTGGTCCAACGCCTCATCCAGCAAGTCTCTCCCACCTCCTTGACTGGCTGGGTGTCGTAGTTGGCTAAGGCGGCTCGTGTTTGAATCCTCGCCAAACCTAGTTGCCCTGTAGGAGATACAGCGTTCTCCTGTCAACCCTAGCGGTGCCATATGACCTAATCAGTTGCAGCGCCTAATGCAATAATTTCAATTTTTTCAAGCTAGCCCGCAAGGTGTGTCAGTCACCGAGAGTGGCTAGTTAGTTATTAAGTGTCTTTACTGCAAACAAGGGAGGGAGGAGGAGGGGGGGGCAGTAGGAGGAGGAGGTGAAGCGGATAGCAGTGAGGGACATCGGGACGATTTCTTGTGTTGGCATCGTGGAGGTGAGTCGTGTGTGCGCCGAGAAGTGTGTCTGGCCTCTGCCTCGTTGTAAGGTGTTGGTTTGGTGGTGTTCCTGTTGTATGTCGGGAAGGTATGTTGTACACTGTACAGTGGTGGTGTTGGCGTGTGACCGTGTGTAGTGAAGGACCTTTGCCCGTTTCTCATGAACGAGATGTATTTCAGATGATAGGAAGTGTTGCTTGGCACTTCGTGGAACGGTTTGTTTATAGAGTATTTCTTGTTTATAGTGTATTTCTGAATATCAATTTGGTTATTTGGTAACACTTAATATGCATTGTAAGTTGCCATTCCGTAGTAAAATAACGCGTAGTGTTCTATTAATGGGAACTTGTAACCTGTTTGTTGAACGCAGCACATGCTCATAACTCGTGGCTTTGGTGTGCATTGATAGCAAGGCTGAAGGGTGCTTTTAGTGGCTCTTGGGTCTCCCTTAGTGTATCTCGGCTTCCCTCACTGAGCGGTGGCGCAGATGTAGGCTAAGCGGTCACGAACTTCGGCATGAGCTACGTGTAGGATTGTTAGGGTAGTGGGATAAGGAGTTGTGTGAGAGTTGTTGGGTAACGTGACGTTTCGACCCCAGTTTCGTATGTGTTGTGAACCAGTGTGCCATTTTATATGTAAAGCATCAAACAAGTGATCGTGCTTTAACGTCACGGCACCCCAGTTTCTTTAATAGTTTATGAATGAGTAAGGCTTTTGTTGTGTAAAAGCTTCGAAATGGCTGTGTAGTAACCATTTATATTGGCAGTGTCCCCGATAAAGTCTCGTGCGATCGCCTCGATTCCCTGCTTACACTTCGCAGCTCCTCTACCCTGGTGATTTGACGTCGCATATGTGAAGCCACGCTATTGGTCAGAGTGGCTTCAGAGAGAGAGAGAGAGAGAGAGAGAGAGAGAGAGAGAGAGAGAGAGAGAATGAAAACTAATATGAAAAATGGAAATACATATAGAGAATATGGTTTCTCAACCTTTTTACCCTTGCGTAACCCTTGAAATACATGCCATGTCTCGAGGAAGCCATGCGCAAAAAACAGTCGAGTAATAATTTTCGGGGTGTTGTGGTGCACTAGCTAGGTGCAGCACCATACGCTAGTTAGTTCCATCAGTAATATACGCAGTTGCATTGAATTTGAGGCAAGTCACTCTGATCATACTGTGCAATTTGTCCCTATATCAGAGGTCTTGGATTAGTCATTAAAGAGGAATTAATGACAGCAGATGTTTCTTTATTGATTGGTGACTTTCTTGTTGCAGGAGTGTACAACAAGGGGCGGTGTATACGACGAGGGACAAGGTCGGGTCATGCCGGCCATCCCTAAACATGGAGCAAGCAAGTCTCGGGCGTCAGTCAGGAGGTGGAGCACGACCCGCCACAAATCTGGCACAGGCGTCCCTACAACTGCGCAACTGCGCATTACCAACTTCGTGGAGGCGCATGTGTTTCACTCTCTTCAGAAGATGACGCAGACCGAGGAGGCGTGTGGTTCGGCACAGGTATGGGCCGGGCCGTTTCACCGCCTCCATGAGGCGTACAGGCTATCAGGAACTGTTCTGTCCAGGGTCTCTTTTTTAACCCTGGTTCTGTCTTGGTGTTAAAAGGTAATATAACGGTGTTACAAGCAAAACTCGAACGTTCGTTATCAGAAGAGAATGAGGAATATATATATTTTTTAAGGAATTAGTTGTTTTAAGGAATTAGTTGTTTTAAGGAATTAGTTTTTTAAGGAATTAGTTGTTTTAAGGAATTAGTTGTTTTAAGGAATTAGTTGTTTTAAGGAATTAGTTGTTTTAAGGAATTAGTTGTTTTAAGGAATTAGTTTTTTAAGGAATTAGTTTTTTAAGGAAGAATTTTTTTAAGGAATTAGTTTTTTTTAAGGAATTAGTTTTTTTTAAGGAATTACTTTTTTTTAAGGAATACTTTAATAAAGAGGATTGGAGATAACTTGCGGTGAGTAAAATGGAATCCACTAAACATTTACAGGGCGGTCACACCACACCACACCACACCACACCTGTCCTACATTTGAGGACAAGGTTGTTCATGATTAAAGTGTAAAGGTAAAATTATTTTTTACAGGTCCTGCCACTACTGGAGGGAGAACCAAACCAGCGTGTCCTAACACCCTCAACCTGCGGCAGGAAACTGGCTCTTCTTGCACTGGAAGACACAAACTGTCTGCGCCTTTCATGGAGGAATTGGACCCTGCCTCTCACCAGCTCTGACCTGGCAACACTCGGCGTCATCCAGGGAGGGAGGACAGGACAGGACAGCCTTGCTTCATCTAACCTAACCTAACCAATACATGTTGCTGCCTCATCCAGGGTGGGAGGGAGGAGGACAGGACAGACTGCCTTGCTTCATCTAACCTAACCAATACATGTTGCCAATCACTCTTGTAATGTTATTTATTATTCCTTCCATCTAATGTGAATGTGCCCACATGTGTAATGTTGTTATTCCTTATGTTCTGTGATGGACCCACATGACTGTTGTGTTAGTACTAATAATAAATCATAATAAGAAAATTGATATTGCTTTAATTCCATTATTTTTTTTTTTTTTATAGGAACCGTTTATGAAATAAACATAACCAGACTTGCTCTGGAGCTTAACCTTACCTCACTCACCTCAGTTAAAATCTAAACTCAAGCCTCCCCTTGTTAAGCCCCACAATATAATAATACTACATACAGCTTGTCACAAAGTGAGTAATCCTTTCTATCAAGTTAACCAACCATTCAACATATCAAAGAACCCTGAGATACTCACTCAATTGGGCCAATTCTCAGTGAAATGCCTAAAAAAGCTCAAAAGCAGTAGGAAATAGTTAAAAGAATACTGAAAAACCAGTTAAAAGAATATAACTGAAAAACCAGTCCTTACAAAACTGCTCCTGAAAAGCAGCAAAGTGGGAAAATTCCCTGCAAAACTGCCCCAAAATGCTGAAAAATTGCTAAAAAGCAGCAAAAAATGGCAATTCCCTGCAAAAACTGCCCCAAAATGCTGAAAAATTGCTAAAAGCAGCAAAAATGGCAAAAAATCCCTGCAAAACAGCCTCAAAAACTGTGCTAAGTCATAAATACTCCGAAGAGTCTCCGGAGAAACAGCAGATGTATATTTGGGTTAAAAATACATTGAAGAGTCTCCCTTCCTTCACTTTTATTCAATCAACACATTTTTACACAACTCTGAAAACTCCACCAAAACTTTCAACTTAGAAAAATTTTACAGTGTAACACCAGAATTTGTACAGCTAGAAAACTACAAATTTCAACTAGAAAATTTTTACACAAATCTGATGAAAACTCTACCAAAACTTTCGACTTAGAAAATTTTGTACAGCTAGGAAACTACAAATTTCAACTAGAAAATTTTACACAAATCAGATGAAAACTCTACCAAAACTTTCGACTTAGAACATTTTTACAAAGCAACACTAGAATTTGAACAGCTAGGATATTTTTACAAAGCAACACTAGAATTTGAACAGCTAGGAAAATTTTAACAATTTTCAACAGAAATTTTACAACTTGCAACATACAACAATTTTTATATTTCAACTTAGAATAATTTCTGCAATTTCTAACTTGGGACAATTTTATATTTTTTAGTCTGGGAATATTTTCACCTTACAAAGTATTAGAGAAAAAAATTAGGAAAGTTGCAAGATGGACCATGAGGCCTGCACATACATGGCAGCAGTCTCTGTATGAACAGGTCATCCATACATTTGTCTAATATAACATTAAAAAAATGAATACAATAACATAATAGTATTTTGACAGCAATTTCATTGCAAAGTCTAGGAGGAACTATCAACTCTGTACAATGATTTCTTACACAATGGCTTTGGTCTCAAACAGCATGTTGTCCCTTGCAACGCTACATTGTCACCATAAATACACAAAACACAGACCGTCCTTCTGGGGCCGTATTCTACACAGTCAGCCTCAGGTCTCACTGAATGCCTGACCGTCACTCCACTGCTGGTCTTTGGGCTCATCACTTGTCAACTTTATATAAGTATACAAAGAAATAGATCCTTGACATAATTTCTACAATTCTAATTATTTTGACATCATAGTAAGACTGTGTATCCAAACAAAGGAAACATGACAAACATAAGATTATGCCCAACAGCCTGACACATGACACATGACACATGCAAGCCACTCAGAGCAAGGTTTGTTTGAGTTTTTGGAAAACTGATCGCACCCTCTTGGCAGTTATCTATAATGATAAATTACTCCATCAAAGGACATTATTTAGCCATCATTACAGATATTTATCATTAATTAATATCAAAAACTGTCGGGGATCATGCCATGGTACATAAAACAAGCTCTCACCATGCTGAGAAGAGTTTTAAGACAGTGGTTGGCAGCGCTGCAACAGACTGAACTTATGACGAGTCACAAGGTGAGAGCCTGTCATTGAGGGACTTGTGTCTAAAATGCACCATTTTGTCTACAATCACATCACTAGCTATGATGGTTTGTAGAATACGGCCCTTGAAACCTTACACAGAACAGTAACAGCAAAGCTCTACAAAGTAGAGAAACTTACTATTTAATCAGTCTAAACATTCCCACTCAAAAATGTCTATAAACCTAATTATATACAACAATTTTTCCCTAAATGAAAAACATTGAATTCAAGGAATGACTGGCACACTTGCCCATAAAGCTGCCCACACACACACACACACACACACACACATATAATCCTTCGGTTAAAACTGTGTGCACTTCTTTCCACACACACACACACAAAAAAAATAAAAAGCATGAACCAATGATGCTGTGAATGTTGATGCATCCTCCATCCTTGCCACTCTGTCTTGCACTCTGCACACACGTTTAGGAAAGAAGTGTGCAGTGTGCCGCTGGACCTCCAAAAGCCTGCAACAAAAGAAAGGAGTCAACAAAAGATCATGTTTAGTGATCAATTACCTTCAAGTCATCTTATCAATCAGAAATTGTGAAAACTGCTCATTTGTAATCACATTTCTGATACAGGAAGGTAGATCAAAAACCCAGCAAAGCAAAGCCACACTATTTTTTTTTTTTTTTTTTTTTCCATGCAAGAGGGCAACTAGCCAAGGCAACAAAAGTTAAAGAAGAAGCCCACTTGAATTTCAAGTTCACTAAAAGATTGGTACAGAATTAGCATGTCTTGAAATCTCCCTATTAAAAAACATCAAGTTGTACAAAGATGGAAATACAGAAGCATGTAGGGAATTCCAGAGTTTACCAGAGAAAGGTCTGAATGGTTGAGAGTACTGGTTAACTCTTGTATTAGAGAGTTGGACAGAACAGGGATGAGAGGAAGAAGAAAGCCTTGTGCAGCAAGGCTGCAGGAGGAGGTGACGTATGCACTTAGCAAGATCAGTAGAGCAGTTAGCATGAAAATGGTGATAAGATAAAAAAGATGCAATATTTTGGCAGTGAGAAAGAGGCTGCAGACAGTCAGTCAGTCAGAGGAGAGGAGTTGATTACATGAAAAGCTTTTGATTCCACCCAATCTAACAATACTGTGTGAGTGGAACTCCCCCCAAACATGCAAAGATTACTTCATACAAAGACAGATCAGGCCCTTGTACCGAGTAAGCAGATGGGGGCGAGAAACACTGGCGACAATGTCAAAATAACTACTACTTGACAACTTGTTTGCCTTACTTGTAGTGCAGCAAAGTGTGTGTGCCACCCTTCTTGAAACTCTGGAGCACCTTCATGTGTTCAGTAAAGTGGTGGGCAGGAACACAAAGAGGTGCTTCCTCGACGCCTCGCCACCGGTGCAGTACGTCCTGTGGGGGAAACAAACCGTCATTGCACTCATTAACACACAGGGAAGATGTGCAACTCAGCCACTCAGCCCTCCTTACTGATAAACACCACCACTCACAAACACACACAAACTGCACTCACCAACTCCTAACAAATAAATACAAGTCAGCCACTCATCTCTTCTTCCTCCTGTGACAGAGATGCCTCCACAAAGAAATCAATAACACACAGATTGATCACATTCATCTTTGACAGACACAAAGTTCACAGAAAAACTGAGAATCTGTACATCTTACTATTCAATCACTTCATCTTTTCTTCATTACAAAGTTTCATAAACTGTTTCATTGCACACACACACAAACACACACACACACACACGACAAATGTGGAGAATCTTTAGGAAAAGTGATGGAGAAGCAGGCTGAATGGAAAAAAAGTCAGGAAGTGGAAAGAAAGGAGGTAAATTACAAAGTTGCAAGTCTGGAAAAGGAAATCAAAGAGTCTGGGGAGAAAACTTTGGGCCTTGCTGAAATTATAGATCAACAGATCATAGAAGAGAAGATTGCTGAGAAAGTTGTGAAGGTTATTAAGTCAAATGAGACATTGGTGAGGGAAACTGTAGACAAAAAGAGATGTGTGGTGATATTTGGTGTGGAGGAGGATAAGACACCGAGTAAAATGGAGAGAGAAAAACATAAAAAAGGTGATAAATAATATCATTAATGTGGTGCAGGAGGAGGGGAAAAGACCTAGTACAAGAAATAGAGGACTTCCATAGAATTGGAAAGTTCACAGGAGAAGGTATGAGGCCAGTAAGAATCAAATTTAAGTCACAAAAGGATGTAGATGAATTGGTGGAGAAGTCATGGAGGTTAGCCCAGCAGGAAACAACAAGGAAGATTTGGTTGAGAAGAGATCTCGGTGAAAAGGAAAGAGAAATGTTAAATGAGTTGAGAAAGGAGGCTTTGAAAAAAAATGAAGAGAGGACAGAAGAGGAGAAGAAAGAGTTTTTCTGGAGAATCTTGGATATGAGACTGAGGAAGTGGTTCATAACCCAGAAAAGTACAGTAAGAAAGGACTAAAGAAACTTACGTATGAGCGGAATGTAATGTATTCCAACATAAATGGAGTGATATCGGGATTTTAGAACTCAACGATTACTTGAGGGATAAGAACCCAGATATTGTGGGTCTTACTGAAACAAAACTGAGAGAGGAGAAGACCTGATGATGGTTGGAGAAGGAAATATAATGTTTGGAAAAGAAATAGAGTAGGTAAGATGGGAGGAGGAGTGATGTTGCTGGTTAAAAAGATATAAAGGTGGATCAAGTGAAAGAAGGTATGGGAAAGGCAGAAGTGCTAAAGATCAGAGCAGAAACTAATGAAGGAAAAAGAGGCACTACATAGTGGTGTACGTACCACCTAAGACAAATGCATGGTCAGTACAGGAATATGAAGAAATGATAAGAGATACAGGAACATGTCTGGAAGAAATGTTGGGTGGCTGTGAACGAACTATAATGATGGGAGATTTTAATTGTAAAGAGGTGTGTTGGGAGGACTGGTCAATGGAGGGATCAGAGACAACATGGGGAAATACACTATTGACACTGGCAATGGAAAATGTGTTAACTCAGTGGGTCAAAGAAGATACTAGGTTTGGAGGAGAGGGAGCATCGTCAAGACTGGACTTGGTCTTTAGTACAGAGCCAATGGTCATTGAGGAGATGAGGGTGGAGTGCCCTTTAGCAAAGAGTGATCATGCAGTTTTGGAGTTCAAGGTGATAGATGAAGAGAAATCTAGAAGAAATGAAGAATATAAAGTGGGAAGATGGAATTATGCCAAGACAGATTTTGGAAACCTAAGGAAATTCTTTCAAGAGACAAGTTGGATGAAATTCAAAAGTGCTAAGGGGAGCAAATGAAAAGTGGAAGGAATTTATAAAAATATACAAAGAAGGTGAGAAAAAAATTTGTACCAATAAGACAACATAGAGAAGTTGGAAAGCAGGACTGGTTTAACGATAGATGTGAAAAGGCTAGAACAAGAAAAGAGGATGCATGGAAGAGGTGGAGAAGGAAAAGACGGATTAAGCAGTGGGAAAGTTACAAAAGAGCAAGAAATGAATATGTGTTGATTAGAAGAGAAGAAAGAAAGAAACAAGAAAAGGATATAATTGATAAATGTAAAGACCAACCAAGGCTTTTTTACAGACATGTGAACAACAACATCAAAAATAGAGAAAGTATTGAAAGTTTAGAAGTAAATGGAGTTTGCAGTGAGGATCCCAGGGAAATGGCAGAGGCTATGAATGGATGCTTTCGGAAGGTATTCACAAAGGAGACTGCTTTTGACAAGCCACTGGTAATGGAACAGAAAGGGATTATGAAGGAGTTTCAAGTAACTGTGGAGGAGATCAAGAATATGATGGGGAGTCTAGAAGTGAGAAAAGCTGTGGGACCTGATGGGGTATCAGGATGGATTTTAAGAGAATGCAGGGAGCAACTGGCAGAAAAAGTTTGTGAAGTAATTGATGCCTCATTAAGGGAAGGTGTAGTGCCCCAAGACTGGAAAAGAGCTAACATTGTCCCAATTTATAAATCAGGTAACAAGAGAGACCCATTGAACTATAGACCAGTGTCACTTACAAGTGTGGTAGCTAAGATGTGTGAGAGGGTGGTGAAGAATAGATGGACAGACTTCTTGGAGAAAAATGACATACTTTGTGAGTGTCAATTTGGTTTTAGAAAAGGGCGTTCATGCACGACAAACCTGATATGTTACTATTCGAGGGTGATAGATGTAATACAGGAAAGAGATGGTTGGGCTGATGGAATATATCTAAATTTAAAAAAAGGCCTTTGATAAGGTACCACACCGGAGACTGATCTGGAAACTTGAAATGGTAGGAGGAGTGCATGGCAGTTTACTAAAATGGATGGAAGACTTTTTTGGTAGGAAGAGAAATGAGAACAATAATTAAGGACAGACCATCAGAATGGGGCTTGGTGGAGAGTGGAGTCCCACAGGGATCAGTGTTGGCACCAGTAATGTTTGCAGTCTACATAAATGACATGGTGGATGGGGTGTCCAGTTATGTGAGCCTATTTGCAGACGATGCAAAATTGTTAAGAAAAGTGAGATGTGACAAAGATTGCGAACTACTCCAGGAAGACTTGGACAGAATATGGAAATGGAGCTGTACATGGCAAATGGAGTTCAACACGACAAAATGCAAGAAATTAGAGTTTGGCAAGAGTGAAAGAAGAATCAGGAGTATGTACAAGATAGGAAATGAAGACATAAAAACCAGTCATGAAGAAAAAGACCTTGGGGTGACAATTACCAATGACCTATCGCCAGAGAGACACATAAACAAAATAATTGGAGAAGTATTGAACTTACTGAGGAACATAAGAGTGGCGTTCGTATATTTAGATGAAGAAATGATGAAGAAAATAATTACTGCAATGATAAGACCAAGGCTTGAATATGCAACAATACAGTGGGCTCCGAACTTAAAGAAACACATAAGGAAACTAGAGAAAGTACAGAGGGCTGCAACAAAAATGGTGCGTAACTTAAGAGATTTGACTTATGAAGACAGACTGAACAGAATGCAACTTCCGACCCTGGAAAACAGAAGAGAAAGGGGAGACCTGATAGCAATATACAGAGTGATGATTGGCATGGAAAAAATGGATAGGGAAGATCTGTGTATGTGGAATGAAAGAGTGTCGAGAGGGCATGGGAAAAAACTAAAAATGGCCACTTATAGGAGAGATGTGAAAAAAATATAGCTTCCCTCATAGAAGGGTGGAAGCATGGAATAGTTGACACGTGGAAGTGGTCAACGCAAGGAATATTCATGATTTTAAGAAAAAGCTGGACATTAGTAGATATGGAGACAGGACAGTACGAGCATAGCTCCTTTCCCGTATGTTACAATTAGGTAAATTAGGTAAATACACACACACACACACACACAACCTTACCTGCATGAGATGTGGTGCACTGCCTCCCTTGGTGGGAATAAGGGAGAGTGGAGTGGTGTGCATACTATCAGGCTGGCTGCAGAGACCACCCAGCCTGCCTAGCCATCCCCAATCTGCTCACATGCTCCACCACAAACTTCATCACTGAAGAGAGAGAGAGAGAGAGAGAGAGAGAGAGAGAGAGAGAGAGAGAGAGAGAGAGAGAGAGAGAGAGAGAGAGAGAGAGAGAGAGAGAGAGAGAGAGAGAGAGAGAGAGAGTTAAAAAAGAATGATCTCAGCTTGCATTTTTCATTGAATCTTCTACTTTGGTCACCTGTGTAATGTTTTGGTGTCAAATGGTAATAAAGAAGGGAATAGTTTGAACAAATCTAGGATAAAAACAGCTGAAATTTCGAGGCAGTGGTAGCAAGAATAGGCAAGGTCATGATAGGTACCTTGTGCGACCTTCTCTTTCATTGTACCATTAGTTTGATGGTGTGTTGTGTTGGTGACTGTCCTGGTACAAGAAAATAACAGGGCAGATATTCATAGTACAATTACCTAATGGGGAGTTAGGTTAGGTTAGGTTACAAGATATTAGGAAAGTTTATCTTCTGGGAGAGATAAACGACAGCTTAGTTCATCCATGGTTGGTCTGTCCTTTGCTTATACGTAGGTGTAGGTACTGTGCGCAGAAGTACTGAGCGTGGAAAGTCCCATGTGTGGCAACTGTAAAAAAGTCCGGTGGTACATAGCATGCCTTGAATAGGTACGCAACACAGCACACGCAAAGCGACAGTCAGTTGTGACGTAGTGTAGCTACGCCCACACCCCCCCTAGCCCGGGAGTTTTTGGTACCTATTAACTCCACTATGTACCGCATCTGTGTAATCTAAACTGGACGCTTCACATCTCATCTCTTGCTAAAACAGCTTCTATGGAGTTAGGCATTCTGAGGCGTCTTTGCCAGTTTTTCTTACACTCCTGACTACTAACTCTGTACAAGGGTCTTATCTGTCCTATCCGTCCCTGTATGGGAGTATCCTTAACATGTATGGGGTGGTTCCACTCACACAGGGTGGAATCAAAAGCTTTTCATCTTATCAGCTCCTCTCCTCTGACTGACTGTCTTTAGCCTCTTTCTCACTGCTGGAATGTTGCATCTCTTGCCATCTTGTGGTAAATATTGACAAGAGGTCCTTTGTTTGCCAAATATTGCCATTTGTCCCCTTAGACCTTCTCAGCAAATGCAAAATTTGGTCTATTTTGGTTCCCCTTCCTGACTGACTCAACCAAAACAAACTTCATCGAAGTTAACCTAACCCCAAATCTAATCTAACCTAACCTAAACTTAATATTACAACTCTGTTTTTTGCACGATGTCCTCATTTTCAAAAGCATCAATAGGAGTCAGAGGTTTGAGAGTTCAGCTGGTGAATACTGAATACCAAAGTCTTGAAACTGCCAGCACATTGCTTGACAGTGGCCATCCTCAAGCAATCCTACCTGCTGTCAGCCCTGTGACCTTGTTGGGCTGTGCTGCCATCTCCCATGATTATGACTCAAGGTAAGGTGGCTAATACGCATTAGGGTCGTGCTGGAAGCTCCATCTGGCCCCTTGCTAGCTCTGCCTCTGCTGATCGCCAGGCCCATCGTAATCCAGGACCGAGTGTAAATGTAAACATTGAGTGTTGGTGAACCACAATTATGTGGCACCTGTAAATTCCCCAAGGAGAGAGAGGACTGTACAGGGTGTGACTGGTGTGCCACAAGGTGCCACTCTAACGCAATGTGCATGGGCGTGGCAGAGAGTGTAGTCCAAGACATTACTCTGTTGGCAGGAGAAGGTATTTCTTTTGTTTGTTTGCAATGTAGGGTACAAAAATGAGGGCTTGCAAAATAGTCTCCCACACCCCATAGAAGTGGAACAGCTGTTGATTTAAGAACAGTGT
>NC_059280.1:597753-604321 GCF_017591435.1 Portunus trituberculatus | reverse complement strand
AATAGTGTGGCTTTGCTTTGCTGGGTTTTTGATCTACCTTCCTGTATCAGAAATGTGATTACAAATGAGCAGTTTTCACAATTTCTGATTGATAAGATGACTTGAAGGTAATTGATCACTAAACATGATCTTTTGTTGACTCCTTTCTTTTGTTGCAGGCTTTTGGAGGTCCAGCACACTGCACACTTCTTTCCTAAACGTGTGTGCAGAGTGCAAGACAGAGTGGCAAGGATGGAGGATGCATCAACATTCACAGCATCATTGGTTCATGCTTTTTTTATTTTTTTTTGTGTGTGTGTGTGTGGAAAGAAGTGCACACAGTTTTAACCGAAGGATTATATGTGTGTGTGTGTGTGTGTGTGTGTGTGTGGGCAGCTTTATGGGCAAGTGTGCCAGTCATTCCTTGAATTCAATGTTTTTCATTTAGGGAAAAATTGTTGTATATAATTAGGTTTATAGACATTTTTGAGTGGGAATGTTTAGACTGATTAAATAGTAAGTTTCTCTACTTTGTAGAGCTTTGCTGTTACTGTTCTGTGTAAGGTTTCAAGGGCCGTATTCTACAAACCATCATAGCTAGTGATGTGATTGTAGACAAAATGGTGCATTTTAGACACAAGTCCCTCAATGACAGGCTCTCACCTTGTGACTCGTCATAAGTTCAGTCTGTTGCAGCGCTGCCAACCACTGTCTTAAAACTCTTCTCAGCATGGTGAGAGCTTGTTTTTATGTACCATGGCATGATCCCCGACAGTTTTTGATATTAATTAATGATAAATATCTGTAATGATGGCTAAATAATGTCCTTTGATGGAGTAATTTATCATTATAGATAACTGCCAAGAGGGTGCGATCAGTTTTCCAAAAACTCAAACAAACCTTGCTCTGAGTGGCTTGCATGTGTCATGTGTCATGTGTCAGGCTGTTGGGCATAATCTTATGTTTGTCATGTTTCCTTTGTTTGGATACACAGTCTTACTATGATGTCAAAATAATTAGAATTGTAGAAATTATGTCAAGGATCTATTTCTTTGTATACTTATATAAAGTTGACAAGTGATGAGCCCAAAGACCAGCAGTGGAGTGACGGTCAGGCATTCAGTGAGACCTGAGGCTGACTGTGTAGAATACGGCCCCAGAAGGACGGTCTGTGTTTTGTGTATTTATGGTGACAATGTAGCGTTGCAAGGGACAACATGCTGTTTGAGACCAAAGCCATTGTGTAAGAAATCATTGTACAGAGTTGATAGTTCCTCCTAGACTTTGCAATGAAATTGCTGTCAAAATACTATTATGTTATTGTATTCATTTTTTTAATGTTATATTAGACAAATGTATGGATGACCTGTTCATACAGAGACTGCTGCCATGTATGTGCAGGCCTCATGGTCCATCTTGCAACTTTCCTAATTTTTTTCTCTAATACTTTGTAAGGTGAAAATATTCCCAGACTAAAAAATATAAAATTGTCCCAAGTTAGAAATTGCAGAAATTATTCTAAGTTGAAATATAAAAATGTTGCAAGTTGTAAAATTTCTGTTGAAAATTGTTAAAATTTTCCTAGCTGTTCAAATTCTAGTGTTGCTTTGTAAAAATATCCTAGCTGTGTTGCTTTGTAAAAATAGTCCTAGTTTTCATCTGTTCAAATTTTTTAGTTGAAATTTGTAGTTTCTTTGTACAAAATTTTCTAAGTCGAAAGTTTTGGTAGAGTTTTCATCAGATTTGTGTAAAATTTTCTAGTTGAAATTTGTAGTTTTCTAGCTGTACAAATTCTGGTGTTACACTGTAAAATTTTTCTAAGTTGAAAGTTTTGGTGGAGTTTTCAGAGTTGTGTAAAATGTGTTGATTGAATAAAAGTGAAGGAAGGAGACTCTTCAATGTATTTTTAACCCAAATATACATCTGCTGTTTCTCCGGAGACTCTTCGGAGTATTTATGACTTAGCACAGTTTTTGAGGCTGTTTTGCAGGGATTTTTTGCCATTTTTTGCTGCTTTTTAGCAATTTTTCAGCATTTTGGGGCAGTTTTTGCAGGGAATTGCCATTTTTTGCTGCTTTTTAGCAATTTTTCAGCATTTTGGGGCAGTTTTGCAGGGAATTTTCCCACTTTGCTGCTTTTCAGGAGCAGTTTTGTAAGGACTGGTTTTTCAGTTATATTCTTTTAACTGGTTTTTCAGTATTCTTTTAACTATTTCCTACTGCTTTTGAGCTTTTTTAGGCATTTCACTGAGAATTGGCCCAATTGAGTGAGTATCTCAGGGTTCTTTGATATGTTGAATGGTTGGTTAACTTGATAGAAAGGATTACTCACTTTGTGACAAGCTGTATGTTATTATTATATTGTGGGGCTTAACAAAGCTTCCTTGAGTTTAGATTTTAAGGTGATGAGGTGAGTGAGGTAAGGTTAAGCTCCAGAGCAAGTCTGGTTATGTTTATTTCATAAACGATTTTAAAAAACTAATTCCTTAAAACTAAAAAAAAAACTAATTAATTAAAAAACTAATTCCTTAAAAAATTAATTCCTTAAAACAACTAATTCCTTAAACAACTAATTCCTTAAAACAACTAATTCCTTAAAACAACTAATTCCTTAAAACAACTAATTCCTTAAAACAACTAATTCCTTAAAACAAGTAATTCCTTAAAAATATATATATTCCTCATTCTCTTCTGATAACGAACGTTCGAGTTTTGCTTGTAACACCGTTATATTACCTTTAACACCAAGACAGAACCAGGGTTAAAAAGAGACCCTGGACAGAACAGTTCCTGATAGCCTGTACGCCTCATGGAGGCGGTGAAACGGCCCGGCCCATACCTGTGCCGAACCACACTCCTCGGTCTGCGTCATCTTCTGAAGAGTGAAACACATGCGCCTCCACGAAGTTGGTAATGCGCAGTTGCGCAGTTGTAGGGACGCCTGTGCCAGATTTGTGGCGGGTCGTGCTCCACCTCCTGACTGACGCCCGAGACTTGCTTGCTCCATGTTTAGGGATGGCCGGCATGACCCGACCTTGTCCCTCGTCGTATACACCGCCCCTTGTTGTACACTCCTGCAACAAGAAAGTCACCAATCAATAAAGAAACATCTGCTGTCATTAATTCCTCTTTAATGACTAATCCAAGACCTCTGATATAGGGACAAATTGCACAGTATGATCAGAGTGACTTGCCTCAAATTCAATGCAACTGCGTATATTACTGATGGAACTAACTAGCGTATGGTGCTGCACCTAGCTAGTGCACCACAACACCCCGAAAATTATTACTCGACTGTTTTTTGCGCATGGCTTCCTCGAGACATGGCATGTATTTCAAGGGTTACGCAAGGGTAAAAAGGTTGAGAAACCATATTCTCTATATGTATTTCCATTTTCATATTAGTTTTCATCTCTCTCTCTCTCTCTCTCTCTCTCTCTCTCTCTCTCTCTCTCTCTCATGAAGCCACTCTGACCAATAGCGTGGCTTCACATATGACGTCAAATCACCAGGGTAGAGGAGCTGCGAAGTGTAAGCAGGAATCGAGGCGATCGCACGAGACTTTATCGGGGACACTGCCAATATAAATGGTTACTACACAGCCATTTCGAAGCTTTTACACAACAAAAGCCTTACTCATTCATAAACTATTAAAGAAACTGGGGTGCCGTGACGTTAAAGCACGATCACTTGTTTGATGCTTTACATATAAAATGGCACACTGGTTCACAACACATACGAAACTGGGGTCGAAACGTCACGTTACCCAACAACTCTCACACAACTCCTTATCCCACTACCCTAACAATCCTACACGTAGCTCATGCCGAAGTTCGTGACCGCTTAGCCTACATCTGCGCCACCGCTCAGTGAGGGGAAGCCGAGATACACTAAGGGAGACCCAAGAGCCACTAAAAGCACCCTTCAGCCTTGCTATCAATGCACACCAAAGCCACGAGTTATGAGCATGTGCTGCGTTCAACAAACAGGTTACAAGTTCCCATTAATAGAACACTACGCGTTATTTTACTACGGAATGGCAACTTACAATGCATATTAAGTGTTACCAAATAACCAAATTGATATTCAGAAATACACTATAAACAAGAAATACTCTATAAACAAACCGTTCCACGAAGTGCCAAGCAACACTTCCTATCATCTGAAATACATCTCGTTCATGAGAAACGGGCAAAGGTCCTTCACTACACACGGTCACACGCCAACACCACCACTGTACAGTGTACAACATACCTTCCCGACATACAACAGGAACACCACCAAACCAACACCTTACAACGAGGCAGAGGCCAGACACACTTCTCGGCGCACACACGACTCACCTCCACGATGCCAACACAAGAAATCGTCCCGATGTCCCTCACTGCTATCCGCTTCACCTCCTCCTCCTACTGCCCCCCCCTCCTCCTCCCTCCCTTGTTTGCAGTAAAGACACTTAATAACTAACTAGCCACTCTCGGTGACTGACACCTTGCGGGCTAGCTTGAAAAATTGAAATTATTGCATTAGGCGCTGCAACTGATTAGGTCATATGGCACCGCTAGGGTTGACAGGAGAACGCTGTATCTCCTACAGGGCAACTAGGTTTGGCGAGGATTCAAACACGAGCCGCCTTAGCCAACTACGACACCCAGCCAGTCAAGGAGGTGGGAGAGACTTGCTGGATGAGGCGTTGGACCAGTTCACTGTGAAAGAAATCAGTCACCAATGGGAATTATAGTGAGTAACATTGCAGGTTTACTTCACATATATTGATAAAGGCGCTAACATCACTTGACTGTGTTTGTTGTTGTGGGCGACACGGAGTATTACTAAGAACAGCACGGATTATGGCAAGATTAGCAATATCCTTTACATGAAGACGTAGGGGAGAGAGAGAGAGAGAGAGAGAGATTATGTGGTTATTGGAGGAGCGAAGACAATAGTTAAGTATGCCCCTCAATAACTCAAGGCTAAATTATGAAAATCTAATTGTCCTAATGGTTATTCTCTATATGTTATATAGTGTGAGGGTTAAGACAGTAGAAGAATTTAGAGATGGAAAGATGGAATAAGGGAAAAAATAGAGATTATACCCATGGGTAGATGAATGCTACCTACATCTTCCACCGCCCAAATGTATAGGTATGGCATGACAAGGACCCAAACTCAGGCTGCCGCCCTACCTAATGAGCGTCATTACACAACTCGCCCTAACCCACCCACACACACCATTCACCCACCCTCCAACGACTCTATTAAATATTTAGTTATATATTTATTTTTTTTCCTTTTTTCTATGTTAAGGCCTATAGCGCCTTTAAGTATACTTGAAGAGTATGTATGGGAAGCGCTGTTCAGCTTTCACCCATTAGTGGTGCAGGCAATTTTATTTATAGAGATACCCATATCACCACCCAAGCGCATCTTTGGTGTGAGGCAATTACACCTCCACCTACAACCTGGATATCATGATGATGACGTAGGTAATTTTAAACCGCTCGACAAATGGCATAGTAATAAAGCGGTTATGTGTTGGGATTCGAACCTACGCGTGGATATCTGCCCGTGTGTGTGTGTGTGTGTGTGTGTGTGTGTGTGTGTGTGTGTGTGTTATAATTGCACAATACATACAAAATGCACTCATACATGCATTGTTGTTGTTGTTGTTATCATTGTTGAAAGGCGTCGCTTCCACTTCAGATAGTAACTCTAACTTGGCCATTGCCGCTTGAGATCTAGTGAAACACTGCTGGGCGCCAACAAACGCTTTCTGTGTGACTGTCACTCACTGCTTGTGCACTGGACGAGTGGAAGACACGAGCTTGTCACCAGTCACCAGTCACCAGTGCTTCCCAAACGTGGAAGGTGCTCCTTAATGAAATGATCGTGAGGTGAATAGTGAATACAGCGAGGACGTGAAATTGTCTGGTCAAAACACAGTTGTTTAAAAGTACATCATGAAATTGTGTGAGGAATAATTAGATGTGTGTCTGTGTTCATTAACACTGGTGGCAGGACCCAGGTGGCAGGTGGCAGACGGCAGGTGGCATCCCGGCCTCGCTGAAACAAACTGTTCAAACTATCACTTCCTCATTTCAGTATTATGAACATTGGTAATATTATTTACGCGTCATTCGTGTAGGCCTACATGCTTCATAATTAGTACAGGAAAATGTTGATACGTTGGATTGGCTGGTTCAATATTTATGTGTCTTGACATTTCAGTAATGTGACAACTGGAAATATTATGTACAGTAGCTACGTGCCATGTCCTCACAATGATGATGATAATAATGATAATGATAATAATAATAATGTGCATAATGCTATAATGTTAACGATAATAATAATAACTATAAAAATAATAATAATAATAATAATAATAATAATAATAATAATAATAATAATAGTAATGATAATAATAATAATAATAAAATAATAATAATAATAATAATAATAATAATAATAATAGTAATGATGATAATAATAATAATAATAATAGTAATAATAATAATAATAATAATAATAATAATAATAATAATAATAATAATAATAATAATAATAATAATAATAATAATAATAATAAT
>NC_059280.1:550802-597253 GCF_017591435.1 Portunus trituberculatus | reverse complement strand
GTAAATGATTGCTAAACATTAACTTTTGTTGACTCCTTTCTTTTTGTTGCAGGCTTTTGGAGGTCCACCGGCACACTGCACACTGTTTTCATAAATGTGTGTGCAGAGTGCAAGACAGAGAGGGGCAAGGATGGAGGATGCATCAACATTCACAGCATCATACTTTCTTTTTTGCGGAAAGTAGTTCACACAGTTTTGACTGAAAGATTATGTCATCATTCATATTGACAGATTTCATGACTTAACATTGTGCATCAAATCACTTCATTACATGTCAGCGTATATTTAGCTACAAGGAGTAATTGTTTATGAAATTTGCAATGTATAAAATTGACTTATAAGAGATCTTGCATTATGAAGATTTGTTTAAAGGGCTTTCTTTATTAGCATGATCTAGTTGCATCATTCTTAACAGTCCACATTTTACAGACATGAACCATTGTCCATTGCACTTCCTGTAGGTGGAATTTCAGTTAACACTGCAAGTTGTGTGTGTGTGTAGCTTTGTGGCAAGTGTGCCAGTCATTCCTTGATGTCACTGTCTTTCATGTAGGGAAAAATGTGTGTAATTAGGTCTACATACATTTTTGAATAAGAAGACTGTTTAGATAGTAAGCTTGTCACCTTTCTAGAGCTTTGCTGTCACTGTTCTGTGCAGGATTTCAGGGGCCATATTCTACAAACTGTCATAACTAATGACATGATCGCATTGAGACAAAATAGTGCATTTTAGACACAAGTCCCTCTATGACAGGCTCTAACCTTTAGACTTGTGCCAAGTGCCAAGACAGGGTTCACCTTTTTGTAGTGCTCCCAACTGCTGCCTTAAAACTCTTGTCAACATGGTGGGAAACTTGGCTGTATGTACCATAGTATGATTCCTGACAGTTTTTATTATTGATTAATGACAAATATTCTTAATGATGACTAACTAGTTTCCCCAAATTCAAACTAACTTTGCCCTGCATGGTCTGCATGTGTCATGTGTAATCTTCTCCTGTTTGTCATGTTTCTTTTGTTTGGATACAGTCTAACTATTCCCAAAGTAGTAATATATCAAAATTATTTAAATTGTAGAAAATCATGTCAAGGAGTTATTTCTTTATATATAAAGTTGACAAGTGATGAGCCCAAAGACCAACAGTGGGGTGACAGTCAGGCATTCAGGGAGACCTGAGGCCAACTGTGTAGAATGCGGCCTCAGTATGATGGATGGTCTGTGTTTTTATATTTGTGGTGACAATATAGTGTTACAAGGGACACCATGCTGTTTTGAGAGCAATGCCATTGTGAAATGCTTTAGAAACCATTTTACAAAGTTGATAGTTTCTCTTAGACCTTTCCAATAAAAATGGTCTCAAGATATTTTTATAACTAGTAGCTACTAACAAGACTTATGTAATGAAATGCTCTCAAAATACTATTATGTTCTTATATTCATTTTCTTGTTATATTAGACAAATATATATGGATGGCAAAGATAGGTGGAATATATGGATGGCAAAGATAGGTGGAATGAGGTAGACCTGTTCATACATGGACTGCTGGCATGTATGTGCAGGCCTCTTGGTCTGTATTGCAACTTTCGACGTTTTGTTTCTCTAATACTTTTGAAATAATTGTGTAAGTGGAAAATATTTCCAGAGTAATGAAGTACTTGAAAAAAATTTCTAATGTTGAATGTTGGATAAAGTTGAATGTTGGATAAATTATTGTAAGTCAAAGTTCTGCTATTCCTTTTCTAAGTTAAGTACTTGAAAAAAATGTCTTAAGTTGAATGTTGGATAAATTATTGTAAGTCAAAGTTCTGCTATTCCTTTTCTAAGTTGAAAATTTTGTAGAGTTTTCACAGATTTTGCATAGAAATATGTTGATTGTAAAAGTTTATTCTTGTGTTTCTCGTGTTGATTATATAATATTCTCATGTTGATTGTAAAATTTATTCTAAGTTGAAAATTTTGGTAGAGTTTTCAGGTTTCTGTGCACAAAAATGTTTCTCGTGTTTGTAAAATTTTTTTCTGTCCACAAAAATGTTTCTTGTAAAAATTTTTTCTAAAATTTTTTTCTAAGTTGAAAATTTTTGGAGAGTTTTCAGATTTCTTTGCACAAAAATGTTCTTGTGTTGATTATATAATATTCTCATGTTGATTGTAAAAATTTATTCTAAGTTGAAAATTTTTGTAGAGTTTTCAGGTTTCTGTGCACAAAAATGTTGATTGTTGAATAAAAGTTTAGGAAGGGAGACTCTTCATTGTATTTTTAACCCAAATACACACGTGCGTTTTCTCCGGAGACTCTTCGGAGTATTTATGACTTAGCACAGTTTTTTGGGGCATTTTGGGGCAGGTTTTAGGGTTTTTTCAGTTTTTGGGGCATTTTTGGCCAGTTTTTAGGAATTTTTCTGGCCATTCTTGCATTTTTTTAGGAATTTTTTGGGCAGTTTTTAGAGTTTTCACTATCTTTTTAGGGCTAGCTTTTCAAGCAAACATTTTTTACTACCATTGTAATGGAACTGCTATTTATATTGTAATGGAATTTGGGTCAACTGAGATCTACAGGTTTTTTTTTTTTTTTTTAATATGTACATAGATTTTTCTTTAATTTCTACAATGATCTCACAGCTCTCACTTGAAAAGCTTTTGTGGGGCTAAATTGGTCAGGTAAAACTTCAATACGAGGTTAGGTAAGGCTCCAGGGTTGGATTAGGTGTGTTCATAAGTACTAAAAAAAGAATGATCAAGAAAAGTGTGTACATCAGTTCAAATCATGATTTATTATTAGTAGCAACACCAGCTATGTGGGTACATCACAGAACATGCAAGGAATAGCATTACACTTGTGTGGGTACATTCACATCACATCAGATAGAAGGGATAATAATATTACAAGAGTGATTAGCAACATGTATTGGTTTGATTAGATAAAGTAAGGAATAGTATTACACTTGTGGTGGATACATACACATCAGATAGAAGTGATACTATTACAAGAGTGATGGCAACATGTATTGGTTAGGTTAGATAAAGCGAGGTAGTTGTTCCCTCCAGCACCACGTTGTTAGGTTAGAGCTGGTGCCAGGCAGGGTCCAGTTCCTCCGTGGAAGATGCAGCGAGAACCTGAGTCCTCCAGTGATAGAGGAGCCAGTTTCCTGCCGCAGGTTGTTACGACACGCTGGTTTGGATAATGCGAGGTAGTCGTTCTTCCCTCCAGCACCACGTTGTCAGGTTAGAGCTGGTGCCAGGCAGGGTCCAGTTCCTCCGTGGAAGATGCAGCGAGAATCTGAGTCCTCCAGTGATAGAGGAGCCAGTTTCCTGCCGCAGGTTACGACACGATGCCGATGGTTTGGTTCTCCCTTAAGTAGTGGCAGGACCTGTAAAATGTAATTATGCTTTTACACTAATCATGAACAACCTTGTCCTCAACTGTAGGACAAGTGTGGGGTGGTGTGGTGTGGATGTGCCCTGTTAAATGTTTAGTGCCTGCCATTTATCCACCACCGAACACACATGGAACACTAATTTGTAATAATTATCTCAACCTCACTTTCTTTAAATCCCCGCATTCCTTATTCTGTGACGATTACAAACCTTACAAGTTTTGCTTCCATCACCCTCGTTACATTACCTTTAACACCTATTCATGGTAACTTACGCCTCCAATGAAGGAGTTAAAACGGCCTGTGCCGGACCACACGCCTCCGCGGCGTGCGTCCTCTTCTGAAGAGGACGGACGACCTGGAGATGGACTGCTATCACATGGACACGGATGAGGATACCGAGGCTTCTCAGACGCTTGGGCGCGTACAGATCTCTAGACAACCGGTGTGGCTAAGGAGTTCCTCGGGTGGAACCGATGTGATTCTACCAAGTTGGAAGTGCGCAGATGTAGGGACGTCGGTGCCAGACATGCGCCGAGACGTGTTCCATCTCTTGCACGAAGCCCCGAGACTTGTTTGTCCCATGTTTAGGGGGCGGCCGGTATGACTTCGTTGTTGTATACACTGCTGCAACAAAGTTATCAGTTATAAATCAGCCTTAAAGAAATATCCTTCACCTGCTGTGTTAAGGTCATTCTTCATGACAAATCTAAAGCTTTCTGACACACGGATAAATGGAACAGTATAATAATCGAATGACCCGAGACTAAATTAAATGCAACTGCGTATATTACTAAAAGGACTAAACATTTGCACCACAACACGCCGAAACTTAATACTTTATTGTTCCTGCACTTACTGCACCAGATCGTGACACTCATGGATATCCCACTAACCCAAAACCCTACCTGGTGTTACCCAACCTGGTGCACGGACTCCCAACCACCTCTATTTACCCGAGGATCAAATTCACCTCAAACCACCTGTTCGGCACTAGGCGTTTCCTCCCTACACTTTCCTCTGGTGAAAATCCATATGCGAGTCGGTTTTTTGCCATATTCTTACTATCACAATCTTACAATAACACTAATGTAACATACCTGGTGAAAGGACGGATTACGGCCTGGGTAAGCTCTGAATGTAAAGGTAGCTTAGTAATCGCAGACTGCAAATCTCACTGATATTCAGGCTCACTCCACCTCGAGTAGGAATGAAGCTGTTACGTGGCGGCGATACACAAGTCACGCGTTCGAAACTGATAACGAATCAAAGTGTAAAGTCTAAAACGCTTCAGGTAGCATTATCTACCGTTTGGATCAAATACCACACACCGTACTATATGGTAAACTACGGACATTTATGTACAAACCAAATCTTACACCATGAGACAAGAGGAAAATATTGGAAACCAACGAAATAATCCGACAACTATAAAGGTTCGTGGAGCTTTGCCTATATCTGCGCCACCGCTCGGTGAGGAGAGGTCGAGATACACTAATGACACGGTATGAGCCACTCGAACCACCCTGCAGCCAAGCTAACAATAAACACCCCTGTCGTGACACGGCTTCACCAAGGAGTTGCGAGTTCAACTAAGATGTTACGAGGCGCTTTCCTTTAATACAACAACGCGTTACTTAAATACTACTTAATTAAATTAACTTCCAATACTGATTAACCGTTACGAAACCGCAAACTGATCTTAAATACACTATAAACAAATAGTTCCACGAAATGTCAGGCAACACTTCCTATCCTCAAACAGCACGGAACTTTAAAATACTCCTGTTCATGAGAAACAGGTATAGGTCCTTCACTACACGCGCACGCACGCACGCACACACACACACACACACACACACACACACACACACACGTCACCACCTCTATACCGTGTCTAACATACCTTCCCGGCTTATAACAACAACGCCACAAGCAACACCAGACCAACACACAAACTATGACCAAACTGGTGACAGGACACTGGACTTACACACTTCTTGGCGCACACACGTCTTATCTGCACAGCGTCTACAGGGGAAATCGTTCTCTTGTGCCTCGTTGCTTTCCGCTTCACCTCCTCCTTCCCCTCCTCCCCCCTCGCTTGTTAGCAATAAAGATACTTAATAACTAATTAACTAGTCCCGGTGAGCATCGTTCTATATAAGCATTGTTATTATCATTATTATCATTATCATTATTATTATTGTTATTATTATTATCATAGTTATTGTTATTGTTATTATTATCGTTTATCATTATGACATTATCATTATTAACATGATTATCACTACTGCTATTGTTATTATTGATATTATTATTATTATCATTATTATTATTATTATTATTATTATTATTATTATTATTATTATTATTATTATTATTATTATTATTATTATTATTATTATTATTATTATTATTATTATTATTATTATTATCATTATTATTATTATTATTATTATTATTATTATTATTATTATTATTATTATTATTATTATTATTATTATTATTATTATTATTATTATTATTATTATTATTATTATTATTATTATTATTATTATTAGTTATTATTATTATCGTTAACATTATAGCATTATGCACATTATTATTATTATCATTATCATTATTATCATCATCATTGTGAGGACATGGCACGTAGCTACTGTACATAATATTTCCAGTTGTCACATTACTGAAATGTCAAGACACATAATCCTTTAACCAGCCAATCCAACGTATCAACATTTTCCTGTACTAATTATGAAGCATGTAGGCCTACACGAATGACGCGTAAATAATATTACCAATGTTCATAATACTGAAATGAGGAAGTGATAGTTTGAACAGTTTGTTTCAGCGAGGCCGGGATGCCACCTGCCGTCTGCCACCTGCCACCTGGGTCCTGCCACCAGTGTTAATGAACACAGACACACATCTAATTATTCCTCACACAATTTCATGATGTACTTTTAAACAACTGTGTTTTTGACCAGACAATTTCACGTCCTCGCTGTATTCACTATTCACCTCACGATCATTTCATTAAGGGAGCACCTTCCACGTTTGGGAAGCACTGGTGACTGGTGACTGGTGACAAGCTCGTGTCTTCCACTCGTCCAGTGCACAAGCAGTGAGTGACAGTCACACAGAAAGCGTTTGTTGGCGCCCAGCAGTGTTTCACTAGATCTCAAGCGGCAATGGCCAAGTTAGAGTTACTATCTGAAGTGGAAGCGACGCCTTTCAACAATGATAACAACAACAACAACAATGCATGTATGAGTGCATTTTGTATGTATTGTGCAATTATAACACACACACACACACACACACACACACACACACACACACACACACACACACACACACACACGCAGATATCCACGCGTAGGTTCGAATCCCAACACATAACCGCTTTATTACTATGCCATTTGTCGAGCGGTTTAAAATTACCTACGTCATCATCATGATATCCAGGTTGTAGGTGGAGGTGTAATTGCCTCACACCAAAGATGCGCTTGGGTGGTGATATGGGTATCTCTATAAATAAAATTGCCTGCACCACTAATGGGTGAAAGCTGAACAGCGCTTCCCATACATACTCTTCAAGTATACTTAAAGGCGCTATAGGCCTTAACATAGAAAAAAAGGAAAAAAAAAATAAATATATAACTAAATATTTAATAGAGTCGTTGGAGGGTGGGTGAATGGTGTGTGTGGTGGGTTAGGGCGAGTTGTGTAATGACGCTCATTAGGTAGGGCGGCAGCCTGAGTTTGGGTCCTTGTCATGCCATACCTATACATTTGGGCGGTGGAAGATGTAGGTAGCATTCATCTACCCATGGGTATAATCTCTATTTTTTCCCTTATTCCATCTTTCCATCTCTAAATTCTTCTACTGTCTTAACCCTCACACTATATAACATATAGAGAATAACCATTAGGACAATTAGATTTTCATAATTTAGCCTTGAGTTATTGAGGGGCATACTTAACTATTGTCTTCGCTCCTCCAATAACCACATAATCTCTCTCTCTCTCTCTCTCTCTCTCTCTCTCTCTCTCTCTCTCTCTCTCCTACGTCTTCATGTAAAGGATATTGCTAATCTTGCCATAATCCGTGCTGTTCTTAGTAATACTCCGTGTCGCCCACAACAACAAACACAGTCAAGTGATGTTAGCGCCTTTATCAATATATGTGAAGTAAACCTGCAATGTTACTCACTATAATTCCCATTGGTGACTGATTTCTTTCACAGTGAACTGGTCCAACGCCTCATCCAGCAAGTCTCTCCCACCTCCTTGACTGGCTGGGTGTCGTAGTTGGCTAAGGCGGCTCGTGTTTGAATCCTCGCCAAACCTAGTTGCCCTGTAGGAGATACAGCGTTCTCCTGTCAACCCTAGCGGTGCCATATGACCTAATCAGTTGCAGCGCCTAATGCAATAATTTCAATTTTTTCAAGCTAGCCCGCAAGGTGTGTCAGTCACCGAGAGTGGCTAGTTAGTTATTAAGTGTCTTTACTGCAAACAAGGGAGGGAGGAGGAGGGGGGGGCAGTAGGAGGAGGAGGTGAAGCGGATAGCAGTGAGGGACATCGGGACGATTTCTTGTGTTGGCATCGTGGAGGTGAGTCGTGTGTGCGCCGAGAAGTGTGTCTGGCCTCTGCCTCGTTGTAAGGTGTTGGTTTGGTGGTGTTCCTGTTGTATGTCGGGAAGGTATGTTGTACACTGTACAGTGGTGGTGTTGGCGTGTGACCGTGTGTAGTGAAGGACCTTTGCCCGTTTCTCATGAACGAGATGTATTTCAGATGATAGGAAGTGTTGCTTGGCACTTCGTGGAACGGTTTGTTTATAGAGTATTTCTTGTTTATAGTGTATTTCTGAATATCAATTTGGTTATTTGGTAACACTTAATATGCATTGTAAGTTGCCATTCCGTAGTAAAATAACGCGTAGTGTTCTATTAATGGGAACTTGTAACCTGTTTGTTGAACGCAGCACATGCTCATAACTCGTGGCTTTGGTGTGCATTGATAGCAAGGCTGAAGGGTGCTTTTAGTGGCTCTTGGGTCTCCCTTAGTGTATCTCGGCTTCCCTCACTGAGCGGTGGCGCAGATGTAGGCTAAGCGGTCACGAACTTCGGCATGAGCTACGTGTAGGATTGTTAGGGTAGTGGGATAAGGAGTTGTGTGAGAGTTGTTGGGTAACGTGACGTTTCGACCCCAGTTTCGTATGTGTTGTGAACCAGTGTGCCATTTTATATGTAAAGCATCAAACAAGTGATCGTGCTTTAACGTCACGGCACCCCAGTTTCTTTAATAGTTTATGAATGAGTAAGGCTTTTGTTGTGTAAAAGCTTCGAAATGGCTGTGTAGTAACCATTTATATTGGCAGTGTCCCCGATAAAGTCTCGTGCGATCGCCTCGATTCCCTGCTTACACTTCGCAGCTCCTCTACCCTGGTGATTTGACGTCGCATATGTGAAGCCACGCTATTGGTCAGAGTGGCTTCATGAGAGAGAGAGAGAGAGAGAGAGAGAGAGAGAGAGAGAGAGAGAGAGAGATGAAAACTAATATGAAAAATGGAAATACATATAGAGAATATGGTTTCTCAACCTTTTTACCCTTGCGTAACCCTTGAAATACATGCCATGTCTCGAGGAAGCCATGCGCAAAAAACAGTCGAGTAATAATTTTCGGGGTGTTGTGGTGCACTAGCTAGGTGCAGCACCATACGCTAGTTAGTTCCATCAGTAATATACGCAGTTGCATTGAATTTGAGGCAAGTCACTCTGATCATACTGTGCAATTTGTCCCTATATCAGAGGTCTTGGATTAGTCATTAAAGAGGAATTAATGACAGCAGATGTTTCTTTATTGATTGGTGACTTTCTTGTTGCAGGAGTGTACAACAAGGGGCGGTGTATACGACGAGGGACAAGGTCGGGTCATGCCGGCCATCCCCTAAACATGGAGCAAGCAAGTCTCGGGCGTCAGTCAGGAGGTGGAGCACGACCCGCCACAAATCTGGCACAGGCGTCCCTACAACTGCGCAACTGCGCATTACCAACTTCGTGGAGGCGCATGTGTTTCACTCTCTTCAGAAGATGACGCAGACCGAGGAGGCGTGTGGTTCGGCACAGGTATGGGCCGGGCCGTTTCACCGCCTCCATGAGGCGTACAGGCTATCAGGAACTGTTCTGTCCAGGGTCTCTTTTTTAACCCTGGTTCTGTCTTGGTGTTAAAAGGTAATATAACGGTGTTACAAGCAAAACTCGAACGTTCGTTATCAGAAGAGAATGAGGAATATATATATTTTTTAAGGAATTACTTTTTTTAAGGAATTAGTTGTTTTAAGGAATTAGTTGTTTTAAGGAATTAGTTGTTTTAAGGAATTAGTTGTTTTAAGGAATTAGTTGTTTTAAGGAATTAGTTTTTTAAGGAATTAGTTTTTTAAGGAATTAGTTTTTTAAGGAATTAGTTTTTTAAGGAATTAGTTTTTTTAAGGAATTAGTTTTTTTTAAGGAATTACTTTTTTTTAAGGAATTACTTTTTTTTTAAGGAATACTTTAATAAAGAGGATTGGAGATAACTTGCGGTGAGTAAAATGGAATCCACTAAACATTTACAGGGCGGTCACACCACACCACACCACACCACACCTGTCCTACATTTGAGGACAAGGTTGTTCATGATTAAAGTGTAAAGGTAAAATTATTTTTTACAGGTCCTGCCACTACTGGAGGGAGAACCAAACCAGCGTGTCCTAACACCCTCAACCTGCGGCAGGAAACTGGCTCTTCTTGCACTGGAAGACACAAACTGTCTGCGCCTTTCATGGAGGAATTGGACCCTGCCTCTCACCAGCTCTGACCTGGCAACACTCGGCGTCATCCAGGGAGGGAGGACAGGACAGGACAGCCTTGCTTCATCTAACCTAACCTAACCAATACATGTTGCTGCCTCATCCAGGGTGGGAGGGAGGAGGACAGGACAGACTGCCTTGCTTCATCTAACCTAACCAATACATGTTGCCAATCACTCTTGTAATGTTATTTATTATTCCTTCCATCTAATGTGAATGTGCCCACATGTGTAATGTTGTTATTCCTTATGTTCTGTGATGGACCCACATGACTGTTGTGTTAGTACTAATAATAAATCATAATAAGAAAATTGATATTGCTTTAATTCCATTATTTTTTTTTTTTTTATAGGAACCGTTTATGAAATAAACATAACCAGACTTGCTCTGGAGCTTAACCTTACCTCACTCACCTCAGTTAAAATCTAAACTCAAGCCTCCCCTTGTTAAGCCCCACAATATAATAATACTACATACAGCTTGTCACAAAGTGAGTAATCCTTTCTATCAAGTTAACCAACCATTCAACATATCAAAGAACCCTGAGATACTCACTCAATTGGGCCAATTCTCAGTGAAATGCCTAAAAAAGCTCAAAAGCAGTAGGAAATAGTTAAAAGAATACTGAAAACCAGTTAAAAGAATATAACTGAAAAACCAGTCCTTACAAAACTGCTCCTGAAAAGCAGCAAAGTGGGAAAATTCCCTGCAAAACTGCCCCAAAATGCTGAAAAATTGCTAAAAGCAGCAAAAATGGCAATTCCTGCAAAACTGCCCCAAAATGCTGAAAAATTGCTAAAAGCAGCAAAAATGGCAAAAATCCCTGCAAAACAGCCTCAAAAACTGTGCTAAGTCATAAATACTCCGAAGAGTCTCCGGAGAAACAGCAGATGTATATTTGGGTTAAAAATACATTGAAGAGTCTCCCTTCCTTCACTTTTATTCAATCAACACATTTTTACACAACTCTGAAAACTCCACCAAAACTTTCAACTTAGAAAAATTTTACAGTGTAACACCAGAATTTGTACAGCTAGAAAACTACAAATTTCAACTAGAAAATTTTTACACAAATCTGATGAAAACTCTACCAAAACTTTCGACTTAGAAAATTTTGTACAGCTAGGAAACTACAAATTTCAACTAGAAAATTTTACACAAATCAGATGAAAACTCTACCAAAACTTTCGACTTAGAACATTTTACAAAGCAACACTAGAATTTGAACAGCTAGGATATTTTTACAAAGCAACACTAGAATTTGAACAGCTAGGAAAATTTTAACAATTTTCAACAGAAATTTTACAACTTGCAACATACAACAATTTTTATATTTCAACTTAGAATAATTTCTGCAATTTCTAACTTGGGACAATTTTATATTTTTTAGTCTGGGAATATTTTCACCTTACAAAGTATTAGAGAAAAAAATTAGGAAAGTTGCAAGATGGACCATGAGGCCTGCACATACATGGCAGCAGTCTCTGTATGAACAGGTCATCCATACATTTGTCTAATATAACATTAAAAAAATGAATACAATAACATAATAGTATTTTGACAGCAATTTCATTGCAAAGTCTAGGAGGAACTATCAACTCTGTACAATGATTTCTTACACAATGGCTTTGGTCTCAAACAGCATGTTGTCCCTTGCAACGCTACATTGTCACCATAAATACACAAAACACAGACCGTCCTTCTGGGGCCGTATTCTACACAGTCAGCCTCAGGTCTCACTGAATGCCTGACCGTCACTCCACTGCTGGTCTTTGGGCTCATCACTTGTCAACTTTATATAAGTATACAAAGAAATAGATCCTTGACATAATTTCTACAATTCTAATTATTTTGACATCATAGTAAGACTGTGTATCCAAACAAAGGAAACATGACAAACATAAGATTATGCCCAACAGCCTGACACATGACACATGACACATGCAAGCCACTCAGAGCAAGGTTTGTTTGAGTTTTTGGAAAACTGATCGCACCCTCTTGGCAGTTATCTATAATGATAAATTACTCCATCAAAGGACATTATTTAGCCATCATTACAGATATTTATCATTAATTAATATCAAAAACTGTCGGGGATCATGCCATGGTACATAAAACAAGCTCTCACCATGCTGAGAAGAGTTTTAAGACAGTGGTTGGCAGCGCTGCAACAGACTGAACTTATGACGAGTCACAAGGTGAGAGCCTGTCATTGAGGGACTTGTGTCTAAAATGCACCATTTTGTCTACAATCACATCACTAGCTATGATGGTTTGTAGAATACGGCCCTTGAAACCTTACACAGAACAGTAACAGCAAAGCTCTACAAAGTAGAGAAACTTACTATTTAATCAGTCTAAACATTCCCACTCAAAAATGTCTATAAACCTAATTATATACAACAATTTTTCCCTAAATGAAAAACATTGAATTCAAGGAATGACTGGCACACTTGCCCATAAAGCTGCCCACACACACACACACACACACACACACATATAATCCTTCGGTTAAAACTGTGTGCACTTCTTTCCACACACACACACACAAAAAAAATAAAAAGCATGAACCAATGATGCTGTGAATGTTGATGCATCCTCCATCCTTGCCACTCTGTCTTGCACTCTGCACACACGTTTAGGAAAGAAGTGTGCAGTGTGCCGCTGGACCTCCAAAAGCCTGCAACAAAAGAAAGGAGTCAACAAAAGATCATGTTTAGTGATCAATTACCTTCAAGTCATCTTATCAATCAGAAATTGTGAAATTGTGAAAACTGCTCATTTGTAATCACATTTCTGATACAGGAAGGTAGATCAAAAACCCAGCAAAGCAAAGCCACACTATTTTTTTTTTTTTTTTTTTCCATGCAAGAGGGCAACTAGCCAAGGCAACAAAAGTTAAAGAAGAAGCCCACTTGAATTTCAAGTTCACTAAAAGATTGGTACAGAATTAGCATGTCTTGAAATCTCCCTATTAAAAAACATCAAGTTGTACAAAGATGGAAATACAGAAGCATGTAGGGAATTCCAGAGTTTACCAGAGAAAGGTCTGAATGGTTGAGAGTACTGGTTAACTCTTGTATTAGAGAGTTGGACAGAACAGGGATGAGAGGAAGAAGAAAGCCTTGTGCAGCAAGGCTGCAGGAGGAGGTGACGTATGCACTTAGCAAGATCAGTAGAGCAGTTAGCATGAAAATGGTGATAAGATAAAAAAGATGCAATATTTTGGCAGTGAGAAAGAGGCTGCAGACAGTCAGTCAGTCAGAGGAGAGGAGTTGATTACATGAAAAGCTTTTGATTCCACCCAATCTAACAATACTGTGTGAGTGGAACTCCCCCCAAACATGCAAAGATTACTTCATACAAAGACAGATCAGGCCCTTGTACCGAGTAAGCAGATGGGGGCGAGAAACACTGGCGACAATGTCAAAATAACTACTACTTGACAACTTGTTTGCCTTACTTGTAGTGCAGCAAAGTGTGTGTGCCACCCTTCTTGAAACTCTGGAGCACCTTCATGTGTTCAGTAAAGTGGTGGGCAGGAACACAAAGAGGTGCTTCCTCGACGCCTCGCCACCGGTGCAGTACGTCCTGTGGGGGAAACAAACCGTCATTGCACTCATTAACACACAGGGAAGATGTGCAACTCAGCCACTCAGCCCTCCTTACTGATAAACACCACCACTCACAAACACACACAAACTGCACTCACCAACTCCTAACAAATAAATACAAGTCAGCCACTCATCTCTTCTTCCTCCTGTGACAGAGATGCCTCCACAAAGAAATCAATAACACACAGATTGATCACATTCATCTTTGACAGACACAAAGTTCACAGAAAAACTGAGAATCTGTACATCTTACTATTCAATCACTTCATCTTTTCTTCATTACAAAGTTTCATAAACTGTTTCATTGCACACACACACACAAACACACACACACACACACGACAAATGTGGAGAATCTTTAGGAAAAGTGATGGAGAAGCAGGCTGAATGGAAAAAAAGTCAGGAAGTGGAAAGAAAGGAGGTAAATTACAAAGTTGCAAGTCTGGAAAAGGAAATCAAAGAGTCTGGGGAGAAAACTTTGGGCCTTGCTGAAATTATAGATCAACAGATCATAGAAGAGAAGATTGCTGAGAAAGTTGTGAAGGTTATTAAGTCAAATGAGACATTGGTGAGGGAAACTGTAGACAAAAAGAGATGTGTGGTGATATTTGGTGTGGAGGAGGATAAGACACCGAGTAAAATGGAGAGAGAGAAAAACATAAAAAAGGTGATAAATAATATCATTAATGTGGTGCAGGAGGAGGGGAAAAGACCTAGTACAAGAAATAGAGGACTTCCATAGAATTGGAAAGTTCACAGGAGAAGGTATGAGGCCAGTAAGAATCAAATTTAAGTCACAAAAGGATGTAGATGAATTGGTGGAGAAGTCATGGAGGTTAGCCCAGCAGGAAACAACAAGGAAGATTTGGTTGAGAAGAGATCTCGGTGAAAAGGAAAGAGAAATGTTAAATGAGTTGAGAAAGGAGGCTTTGAAAAAAAATGAAGAGAGGACAGAAGAGGAGAAGAAAGAGTTTTTCTGGAGAATCTTGGATATGAGACTGAGGAAGTGGTTCATAACCCAGAAAAGTACAGTAAGAAAGGACTAAAGAAACTTACGTATGAGCGGAATGTAATGTATTCCAACATAAATGGAGTGATATCGGGATTTTAGAACTCAACGATTACTTGAGGATAAGAACCCAGATATTGTGGGTCTTACTGAAACAAAACTGAGAGAGGAGAAGACCTGATGATGGTTGGAGAAGGAAATATAATGTTTGGAAAAGAAATAGAGTAGGTAAGATGGGAGGAGGAGTGATGTTGCTGGTTAAAAAGATATAAAGGTGGATCAAGTGAAAGAAGGTATGGGAAAGGCAGAAGTGCTAAAGATCAGAGCAGAAACTAATGAAGGAAAAAGAGGCACTACATAGTGGTGTACGTACCACCTAAGACAAATGCATGGTCAGTACAGGAATATGAAGAAATGATAAGAGATACAGGAACATGTCTGGAAGAAATGTTGGGTGGCTGTGAACGAACTATAATGATGGGAGATTTTAATTGTAAAGAGGTGTGTTGGGAGGACTGGTCAATGGATGGAGGGATCAGAGACAACATGGGGAAATACACTATTGACACTGGCAATGGAAAATGTGTTAACTCAGTGGGTCAAAGAAGATACTAGGTTTGGAGGAGAGGGAGCATCGTCAAGACTGGACTTGGTCTTTAGTACAGAGCCAATGGTCATTGAGGAGATGAGGGTGGAGTGCCCTTTAGCAAAGAGTGATCATGCAGTTTTGGAGTTCAAGGTGATAGATGAAGAGAAATCTAGAAGAAATGAAGAATATAAAGTGGGAAGATGGAATTATGCCAAGACAGATTTTGGAAACCTAAGGAAATTCTTTCAAGAGACAAGTTGGATGAAATTCAAAAGTGCTAAGGGGAGCAAATGAAAAGTGGAAGGAATTTATAAAAATATACAAAGAAGGTGAGAAAAAAATTTGTACCAATAAGACAACATAGAGAAGTTGGAAAGCAGGACTGGTTTAACGATAGATGTGAAAAGGCTAGAACAAGAAAAGAGGATGCATGGAAGAGGTGGAGAAGGAAAAGACGGATTAAGCAGTGGGAAAGTTACAAAAGAGCAAGAAATGAATATGTGTTGATTAGAAGAGAAGAAAGAAAGAAACAAGAAAAGGATATAATTGATAAATGTAAAGACCAACCAAGGCTTTTTTACAGACATGTGAACAACAACATCAAAAATAGAGAAAGTATTGAAAGTTTAGAAGTAAATGGAGTTTGCAGTGAGGATCCCAGGGAAATGGCAGAGGCTATGAATGGATGCTTTCGGAAGGTATTCACAAAGGAGACTGCTTTTGACAAGCCACTGGTAATGGAACAGAAAGGGATTATGAAGGAGTTTCAAGTAACTGTGGAGGAGATCAAGAATATGATGGGGAGTCTAGAAGTGAGAAAAGCTGTGGGACCTGATGGGGTATCAGGATGGATTTTAAGAGAATGCAGGGAGCAACTGGCAGAAAAAGTTTGTGAAGTAATTGATGCCTCATTAAGGGAAGGTGTAGTGCCCCAAGACTGGAAAAGAGCTAACATTGTCCCAATTTATAAATCAGGTAACAAGAGAGACCCATTGAACTATAGACCAGTGTCACTTACAAGTGTGGTAGCTAAGATGTGTGAGAGGGTGGTGAAGAATAGATGGACAGACTTCTTGGAGAAAAATGACATACTTTGTGAGTGTCAATTTGGTTTTAGAAAAGGGCGTTCATGCACGACAAACCTGATATGTTACTATTCGAGGGTGATAGATGTAATACAGGAAAGAGATGGTTGGGCTGATGGAATATATCTAAATTTAAAAAAAGGCCTTTGATAAGGTACCACACCGGAGACTGATCTGGAAACTTGAAATGGTAGGAGGAGTGCATGGCAGTTTACTAAAATGGATGGAAGACTTTTTTGGTAGGAAGAGAAATGAGAACAATAATTAAGGACAGACCATCAGAATGGGGCTTGGTGGAGAGTGGAGTCCCACAGGGATCAGTGTTGGCACCAGTAATGTTTGCAGTCTACATAAATGACATGGTGGATGGGGTGTCCAGTTATGTGAGCCTATTTGCAGACGATGCAAAATTGTTAAGAAAAGTGAGATGTGACAAAGATTGCGAACTACTCCAGGAAGACTTGGACAGAATATGGAAATGGAGCTGTACATGGCAAATGGAGTTCAACACGACAAAATGCAAGAAATTAGAGTTTGGCAAGAGTGAAAGAAGAATCAGGAGTATGTACAAGATAGGAAATGAAGACATAAAAACCAGTCATGAAGAAAAAGACCTTGGGGTGACAATTACCAATGACCTATCGCCAGAGAGACACATAAACAAAATAATTGGAGAAGTATTGAACTTACTGAGGAACATAAGAGTGGCGTTCGTATATTTAGATGAAGAAATGATGAAGAAAATAATTACTGCAATGATAAGACCAAGGCTTGAATATGCAACAATACAGTGGGCTCCGAACTTAAAGAAACACATAAGGAAACTAGAGAAAGTACAGAGGGCTGCAACAAAAATGGTGCGTAACTTAAGAGATTTGACTTATGAAGACAGACTGAACAGAATGCAACTTCCGACCCTGGAAAACAGAAGAGAAAGGGGAGACCTGATAGCAATATACAGAGTGATGATTGGCATGGAAAAAATGGATAGGGAAGATCTGTGTATGTGGAATGAAAGAGTGTCGAGAGGGCATGGGAAAAAACTAAAAATGGCCACTTATAGGAGAGATGTGAAAAAAATATAGCTTCCCTCATAGAAGGGTGGAAGCATGGAATAGTTGACACGTGGAAGTGGTCAACGCAAGGAATATTCATGATTTTAAGAAAAAGCTGGACATTAGTAGATATGGAGACAGGACAGTACGAGCATAGCTCCTTTCCCGTATGTTACAATTAGGTAAATTAGGTAAATACACACACACACACACACACAACCTTACCTGCATGAGATGTGGTGCACTGCCTCCCTTGGTGGGAATAAGGGAGAGTGGAGTGGTGTGCATACTATCAGGCTGGCTGCAGAGACCACCCAGCCTGCCTAGCCATCCCCAATCTGCTCACATGCTCCACCACAAACTTCATCACTGAAAGAGCGAGAGAGAGAGAGAGAGAGAGAGAGAGAGAGAGAGAGAGAGAGAGAGAGAGAGAGAGAGAGAGAGAGAGAGAGAGAGAGAGAGAGAGAGAGTTAAAAAAGAATGATCTCAGCTTGCATTTTTCATTGAATCTTCTACTTTGGTCACCTGTGTAATGTTTTGGTGTCAAATGGTAATAAAGAAGGGAATAGTTTGAACAAATCTAGGATAAAAACAGCTGAAATTTCGAGGCAGTGGTAGCAAGAATAGGCAAGGTCATGATAGGTACCTTGTGCGACCTTCTCTTTCATTGTACCATTAGTTTGATGGTGTGTTGTGTTGGTGACTGTCCTGGTACAAGAAAATAACAGGGCAGATATTCATAGTACAATTACCTAATGGGGAGTTAGGTTAGGTTAGGTTACAAGATATTAGGAAAGTTTATCTTCTGGGAGAGATAAACGACAGCTTAGTTCATCCATGGTTGGTCTGTCCTTTGCTTATACGTAGGTGTAGGTACTGTGCGCAGAAGTACTGAGCGTGGAAAGTCCCATGTGTGGCAACTGTAAAAAAGTCCGGTGGTACATAGCATGCCTTGAATAGGTACGCAACACAGCACACGCAAAGCGACAGTCAGTTGTGACGTAGTGTAGCTACGCCCACACCCCCCCTAGCCCGGGAGTTTTTGGTACCTATTAACTCCACTATGTACCGCATCTGTGTAATCTAAACTGGACGCTTCACATCTCATCTCTTGCTAAAACAGCTTCTATGGAGTTAGGCATTCTGAGGCGTCTTTGCCAGTTTTTCTTACACTCCTGACTACTAACTCTGTACAAGGGTCTTATCTGTCCTATCCGTCCCTGTATGGGAGTATCCTTAACATGTATGGGGTGGTTCCACTCACACAGGGTGGAATCAAAAGCTTTTCATCTTATCAGCTCCTCTCCTCTGACTGACTGTCTTTAGCCTCTTTCTCACTGCTGGAATGTTGCATCTCTTGCCATCTTGTGGTAAATATTGACAAGAGGTCCTTTGTTTGCCAAATATTGCCATTTGTCCCCTTAGACCTTCTCAGCAAATGCAAAATTTGGTCTATTTTGGTTCCCCTCCCTGACTGACTCAACCAAAACAAACTTCATCGAAGTTAACCTAACCCCAAATCTAATCTAACCTAACCTAAACTTAATATTACAACTCTGTTTTTTGCACGATGTCCTCATTTTCAAAAGCATCAATAGGAGTCAGAGGTTTGAGAGTTCAGCTGGTGAATACTGAATACCAAAGTCTTGAAACTGCCAGCACATTGCTTGACAGTGGCCATCCTCAAGCAATCCTACCTGCTGTCAGCCCTGTGACCTTGTTGGGCTGTGCTGCCATCTCCCATGATTATGACTCAAGGTAAGGTGGCTAATACGCATTAGGGTCGTGCTGGAAGCTCCATCTGGCCCCTTGCTAGCTCTGCCTCTGCTGATCGCCAGGCCCATCGTAATCCAGGACCGAGTGTAAATGTAAACATTGAGTGTTGGTGAACCACAATTATGTGGCACCTGTAAATTCCCCAAGGGAGAGAGAGGACTGTACAGGGTGTGACTGGTGTGCCACAAGGTGCCACTCTAACGCAATGTGCATGGGCGTGGCAGAGAGTGTAGTCCAAGACATTACTCTGTTGGCAGGAGAAGGTATTTCTTTTGTTTGTTTGCAATGTAGGGTACAAAAATGAGGGCTTGCAAAATAGTCTCCCACACCCCATAGAAGTGGAACAGCTGTTGATTTAAGAACAGTGTGACCAAAGAGAAGTTACAAAACAGTTGGCAGAAATGGTCACTGCCTAGTGTGCTACTGGTCAGACTTTGACAGACAAAGTAGAGGCAATATCGTCCAAGCTACAGTCTTTCTTGTCCTCTGCCCTCTCCGGTGCTCCTACTTCATTAGGTGAGGCTGCTCTCAATGCTAGAATTAGAGAACAGTGTAGAGAGCTAAGGGAGAGGGAACGACGCTATCGTTCGGTGACCATCAGAGGTGTACCCCACAAACTTAACTATGTAAGTTGCTTATTGCACAAGTATGATTTACATGTGTTAGGGGTGACTGAAACTTGGCTATTGCCCTCAACACCTTCCCTCTTCTTTTGTTGATATTCCAGGTTATATATTTTTGAGGAAGGATGTCAATGGTGTTATTGCAAAGCACGGTGTGGGACTTTATATTAGTTCTACCCTAAATTTTCATGAAGTGGAAATTCATGTTCCAATTGTTACCATTTATCTTATAGATTTTGATTTCTGCCTTATAGAGTTTATAGAGCTCTTTCTTATGCAGTACTAAAAAATGAGTCCTTGTTATTGTGTTTGTGGGAATTGTGTTCTGGGAAGAATGTTGTTGTGGTAAGGGATTTCAATTTACCAACAATTAAATAGTATTCTGACCAACCTGGTATGCATTTGTCTCAGCTGGATGAAAGATTCTTGTTGGGATTAACCCAGTTGATTGCTGAACCAATCATAAATTCATCCAGTAATGTATTTGATTTGATCTTGACAAACTATGTTGAGAGAGTGAGAGGTAAGAGTTCTCTCCCCATTTCCCCACAGTGTTGTCCTACTTATTGTGCTTTAATTCTCCAAGACTTGCCACTGGTGGTTGTTATGATCTGGTTGCCATTATGATCGCCTAAAAGTTTTGAATTTATTTTCTGTTAAAGGGAGGCTATTACGTCATGGCATTATTAAGATGTGACAAATTGTAAATGGAAAATCCTTCTTATATTTTAATGACTTTTTCTTCCACCCAACTTCTAACACCACCAGAGGCCATCAACACAAGCTTGCACATGTACACACCAACCTAGATATTAGGAGACGTTCATTCACAATATGTAATACTGGCCACTGGAATTCCCTCCCTGAGTCTGTTGTTACACATCCCAGTCTTCAGACATTCAAATCAGCTATCACCTCATCTCGGCAATTTACTTTTTGAATATTATGATTGATGAGGTTAATTTATCATATTTCTTATTGTACTTGTGATGCACTCCCCTGCCCATCTGTACAGTTATTCAAGATGTGGAGAGATAGAGTAGCTGTGGTGGCGAGTGGACGTGTTGTGTGTGCGCTCCGTTTCTGGCTGTGGTTTTTATAGTTAGCGAGTGGTGTTTGTGCTTGGTGTCTGTGTGTGGTGCTTTTGAGTGTTAGTGAAGTGAAAGTGTGTACTGCAAGTGTTAGATTAGAGTGAAATAGTGGTTAGAATCAGTGTTTGTGAGTTAAAAAGTATTTTTGTAGTGGGAGGAGACTAGGCTTGTAACCGTCAAGTTGACCTTGAAAGAGGATTAGTTGACCTCACTTAGGCCCTCCCACCACCGCGGTTCCCCCCACCCCGCCGTCACCTAGTATTTTTATTTGTTTGTGAGTTAACATATTGTAAATTAGTATGGCGGTAGCTACTGAGGTATATCAGAGTGTGATTGAGTGCGTGAAAGAGAGTATTGAGGTGGGATTGGGAGAGTTTGTTGTGTGTGAGATGTGTGGGCACGACAGGAAGGTCGTTGACTTTTCTGAGTGTATGGTGTGTAGGCTCAAGAGCGAGAATTTAGTTCTTTCTCTTGAGCACCGAGAATTGCGAGAGGAAATCAGAAAGCTAAGTGAGGGGAAAAGTGCGAACGAAGTTCTCATCTTTGAATTGAAGGAGGAGGTTAAGAGGCTTGGGGAGGCAGTGGAAAAAATTAGGCAGGAGATCAGTGTTAGGCCGAAGGTTGGACCTTCTGAGGGCGACAGGGTGGCTTGGCCCTCTGTCGGGAAGAGCAGAGTGGGGAAGAGGGAGCAGGCGAGCCAGACGGGGAAAGATAGTAGTCAGGATAGGCAGAGATGGCAGGTTGCGAGGGGGAAGGAAAGCGGAGACAGTTAGGGAGGATAGGACTAAACCCGTTGAGTGTGAAAATAGGTTCGGTTTGTTGGAGGGGGAGGGGGAGAGTGAGAGTGGAGTGAATGAAGTGGTTGTGGTGAGTGAAAGGAGAAAGAAGGGGGGTAGAGGAGAGGAGGAGGAGGGTTGTGCCTAGCACACCTCAGGTGTGTGTGGTGGGTGACTCTCAGGTTAGGTATTTAGATAGCACTTTCTGTGGGAAAGACAGGGATAGGAGGACGAACGTGTGTATGCCTGGTGCAGGTGTGAAGGCAGTGAGTGAGGAGGTGCAGAAGAGGGTTGGGGGGATGGAGAGGGAGGGTGTAGTAGTTTTGCACGTAGGTGGGAACGATGTCAGAGCAGGTGGGTCGGAGGAGTTAGTGGCAAGATTTCGGAAAATGTTAGGCAAGATAAGGGAGAGTGGTAGGAGGTGTGTAGTGTCAGGAATCTTGCCTCGTGTGTATGTTAGCAGGGAATGGTTGTCTAGAGCCATTGGTGTGAATGTTCGGGTAAAAGGGATGTGTAAGGATGTGGGTGTCAGCTTTGTGGATGTATGGGATAGGTTCTATGGGCGAAGGGATTTGTATGCTAGGGATGGTGTGCATCTGAGTAGGAAGGGTGTGGATGTGCTGAGTGGATGTCTGGAGGGGAGTTGGGATGGAGTGTAGGGGGTGAGGTAGCAAATGCATTCCAGAAGAAAGATGCTAGACATAAATTAGATAGGATAAACAGAGATAGTGAAAAGATTAGGAAAGATTTCCAGGTGCAAATAGGAGAGAATAAGATTAGGATTCCAAATAAGGAGACAGCATCTAGGAAGGTAGCAGGACTTAAATGTTTTTATGTAAGTGCCAGGAGTCTTAGGAACAAGAAGGACGAGTTATCTAGTTATATAGTTGAGGAGGACTTAGATGTTGTATGTGTCACAGAGGCATGGGTAAATGAGGAAAAGTTTAGGGAAAATAGGAAAGAATATGAAGTAGATGGACACATTATGTATTTACACCAGAGAATTGGTAGGATAGGCGGAGGAGTAGTTATTTATGTAAAAAAATCCTTCATTTCCAGTCAGGTTAATGGTATTAAGGTAGATAACAGAGTAGAGTCCTTATGGCTGGATGTTAGAGTAAACAAAAGTAAGGTTATTAGAGTAGGAGCTTTTATAGGCCACCTAACCAGTCAGCAGATGTAGACAACCCTATGGTAGATGAGATAAATAGGGGGTGTACTAGTCAGACAATTATCTTAGGGGATTTTAATCTTAAGTCAGTAAACTGGGAGAGGATGGTAGGAGATGCTAGTGAAAATAAGTTTATGGAAAGTTTTCAGGATAACTATTTAGTGCAGATGGTAAATAAACCTACTAGGGGGAGGAAGGTTTTAGACATAGTACTAACAAATATTGAGCATTGTTTAAAGGAAGTTGAGGTAGGAGAGACTTTAGCAAACAGTGACCATCATATAATTAGATTTATCATTAATTCCAGTAGGGATAATATAGTGAATAAGACTAGAGTCCCAAACTATCAGAAAGGCAATTATGGTAGGTTACGTCAGTTATTAGGAGAGGTAAACTGGGAAGATAGTTTTGGAAATAAAACTGCACAGGAGATGTGGGATATTTCTAAGGTTGTAGTAAAGGGTATAGTGATGCAGTGTATCCCTTACAAAGATATAAGGCAGAGAAACAGGAAGCCATTATGGTGGACTCATGAGATAGGTAGCCAGATCAGAGAGAAGAAGAGGGCATACAGAGAGTTGCAGAAAAGTGGGGAAGATGTAGATTTGATTAGGTACAGACAGGTCAGGGATGATTTGAGTAAGGTTATAAAAAAAAGTAAAAGGCAGGCAGAGAGAGATAAAACTAGCTAGAGCTGGGAGTAAAGATCCCAAAAAAATTATATAGTTATTACAAGGTCAGTGATAAAAGAAATAAGGATAGGATTGGACCACTCAGAAAAGATGGTGTAGTACTGGATCAAAATGAAGACATAGTAGAATTATTGAATGAACAATTTTCTTCAGTATTTACTAGGGAAAGAATAGGAAATCCTGTTACAAACAGTGCGACGAGTAGTTTAAGAGCTTTAGAAAATATTGATATAAAACCGGGAATTATTAGGAAATTTATTCTTGAACTAGACGATAGGAAAGCTAGTGGTCCTGATGAGCTACACGCCAGAGTACTTAGGGAGGGTGTAGACAGTATTTCTGAAGCACTTAAGTTAATCTTTGAAAGATCACTTAGGTTTGCTGAGATACCTCAGGACTGGAAGTTAGCTAATGTTACTCCAATATTTAAAAAAGGTAGGAAGGATGATGCGAATAATTATAGACCGATCAGTTTAACTAGTATAGTATGTAAGATACTAGAGAAGATCATTAAGGGAGCATTTAAATGAGAATAGATTAATTAGAGATACCCAACATGGCTTTAGATCAGGGAGGTCCTGTCTTACAAATTTGCTCGATATCTTAGAATATATTACCAAGGAGTTAGATGATGGAAATAGCATAGATGTTATATATCTAGATTTTAGCAAGGCGTTTGATAAGGTACCGCATAGGAGGCTAGTGTACAAATTGAGACTACATGGGATAGGGGTAGGTTAGTTGATTGGATTTCTGATGGCTTTCTGATAGGAAACAGAGAGTAGTATTAAATGGGGCAATGTCTGAGTGGAAGGAAGTGGTTAGTGGGGTACCCCAAGGATCAGTGCTAGGACCTCTTCTTTTCTTGGTGTACATTAACGATTTAGATATAGGAATTAGTAGCAAAGTATCAAAGTTTGCAGATGATACTAAGATAGCATGTGCAGTACAGGGTGAAAAGGACAATTACAGAATACAACGAGACCTGGACAGCATGGGCAGACAGGTGGCAGATGGAGTTTAATTCTGATAAGTGTCAGGTTATGCATTTAGGTAAAGACAACACAAACTTTAACTATGAGATGGAGGGATGTTGGCTAGAGGCAGTTTACAGACATGTGAACAACAACATCAAAAATAGAGAAAGTATTGAAAGTTTAGAAGTAAATGGAGTATGCAGTGAAGATCCCAGGAAATGGCAGAGGCTATGAATGGATGCTTTCGGAAGGTATTCACAAAGGAGACTGCTTTTGACAAACCACTGGTAATGGAACAGAAAGGGATTATGAAGGAGTTTCAAGTAACGGTGGAGGAGATCAAGAACATGATGGGGAGTTTAGAAGTGAGAAAAGCTGTGGGACCTGATGGGGTATCAGGATGGATTTTAAGAGAATGCAGGGAGCAATTGGCAGAAAAAGTTTGTGAAGTAATTGATGCCTCATTAAGGGAAGGTGTAGTGCCCCAAGACTGGAAAAGAGCTAACATAGTCCCAATCTATAAATCAGGTAACAAGAGAGACCCATTGAACTATAGACCAGTGTCACTTACAAGTGTGGTAGCTAAGATGTGTGAGAGGGTGGTGAAGACTAGATGGACAGACTTCTTGGAGAAAATGACATACTTTGTGAGTGTCAATTTGGTTTTAGGAAAGGCGTTCATGCACGACAAACCTGATATGTTACTATTCGAGGGTGATAGATGTAATACAGGAAAGAGATGGTTGGGCTGATGGAATATATCTGGATTTAAAAAGGCCTTTGATAAGGTACCACACCAGAGACTGATCTGGAAACTTGAAATGGTAGGAGGAGTGCATGGCAGTTTACTAAAATGGATGGAAGACTTTTGGTAGGAAGAGAAATGAGAACAATAATTAAGGACAGACCATCAGAATGGGGATTGGTGGAGAGTGGAGTTCCACAGGGATCAGTGTTGGCACCAGTAATGTTCGCAGTCTACATAAATGACATGGTGGATGGGGTGTCCAGTTATGTGAGCCTATTTGCAGACGATGCAAAATTGTTACGAAAAGTGAGATGTGACAAAGATTGCGAACTACTCCAGGAAGACTTGGACAGAATATGGAAATGGAGCTGTACATGGCAAATGGAGTTCAACACGACAAAATGCAAGAAAATAGAGTTTGGCAAGAGTGAAAGAAGAATCAGGAGTATGTACAAGATAGGAAATGAAGACATAAAAACCAGTCATGAAGAAAAAGACCTTGGGGTGACAATTACCAATGACCTATCGCCAGAGAGACATATAAACAAAATAATTGGAGAAGTATTGAACTTATTGAGGAACATAAGAGTGGCGTTCGTATATCTAGATGAAGAAATGATGAAGAAAATAATTACTGCAATGATAAGACCGAGGCTTGAATATGCAACAATACAGTGGGCTCGAACTTAAAGAAACACATAAGGAAACTAGAGAAAGTACAGAGGGCTGCAACGAAAATGGTGCCTGACTTAAGAGATTTGACTTATGAAGACAGACTGAAAAGAATGCAACTTCCAACCCTGGAAAACAGAAGAGAAAGGAGACCTGATAGCAATATACAGAGTGATGATTGGCATGGAAAAATGGATAGGGAAGATCTGTGTATGTGGAATGGAAGAATGTCGAGAGGGCATGGGAAAAACTAAAAATGGCCACTTATAGGAGAGATGTGAAAAATATAGCTTCCCTCATAGAAGGGTGGAAGCATGGAATAGTTTAGACGTGGAAGTGGTCAACGCAAGGAATATTCATGATTTTAAGAAAAGCTGGACATTAATAGATATGGAGACGGGACAACACGAGCATAGCTCTTTTCCGTATGTTACAATTAGGTAAATACAATTAGGTAAATTATTATTATTATTATTATTATTATTATTATTATTATTACTATTAACTAATGGAACAATAAAAGAGGTCACACAAGGTACCTGTCATGACCTTACCTATTCTTGCTACCACTGCCTCTAAATTTCACCTGTTTTTATCCTAGATTTGTTCTTATTATTTCCTTCTTTATTACCATTTGACACCAGAATATTGCAAAATTAGCAAAAGTAGAAGATTCAAGGAAAAATATAAGCTGTGATAATTTTTTTAATTCTCTCTCTCTCTCTCTCTCTCTCTCTCTCTCTCTCTCTCTCTCTCTCTCTCTCTCTCTCACCAGCCACCCGAGTGAACTCAACCGTCTCACGCCTTCATCCGGATGGTCACACAGCTGGCGACAACAGTCCAGACTCCCCAGCGTTCTCCTCTGCTCAGCAGAATCACCAGTACCGTCCGCCTTGTCGAGCCTTACGACGACAGACCTCAGCCCCACCAGGAGCTTTTACCGCCTGAGACCACTCACTGTTCATCCAGTCCTTACTGCTGTTACTATCCTCATAGACTGGTGGTTCAACCTGATCCTGAACTGACCCATTTCACCAGTTCGGCCGACGCTGACCATCCTGCCTGTCACTTAACTATGAACTGTTTGTCACCCCATTTTTCGGATTGTCCGAGTTTTTCCTTTTCACCTGATATCACGTTTGCTGACCATGCGCCCATTCTTACACCTGACAAACCAATCTTTTCCTGAGGTCTGAGCCAGATTCCCTGACCTGCCTTTGTATATCCGTGGCCGTTATTTTTGCAACATTTCTGACGCCTCCTCCAAACAATGCAGACCCCACCAGCCTTCATCTTTCCTTTCCTCTTTCATATCTATTTCACTGTCACATGGTTTCAATCGGGCACTGACCTGAAGAACATCATTCATTAGTAGCATTCCCTGTGTTCAGTCGTCACTTTCTCGACCCCAGCATTCCCTTGAGCCCCGGATACGTCCACAGTTCACAGGCCTCACAACACCCTCATTCTTCTCAGTCCGACTCCCCTCACAGTCGAACTCCCACAGCAATCTTTTCTCCACTGTCGCAGATCTCCCATTGCGTCATCCACGTCTGATTGATCCACGCAGGCAAAACACACTGTTAATCCCCTTTGAGGCCATTATGACCCCACCATGCCCACAGCCTCCACTTATTTATCTCCTTCCCACATGATCTCCTCCCCATCAGTCTCCACATTACACAAACGAGTGAGCCCGACGAGCCACAGGCACACTGGACTTTCTTTACGTAATCTCACTACAGCGAACATTTTGCCTCACCTGAGACTTGTTAATTGACCACTTTTTTTCTTCACGGCACCATTTCCTCATCTGCCCTCCAGAATTGCACGTTCTTCTTCTCGATCCGATTTTCCTCACACACGTTGTTCATCAGACCTCCTTCTCATTTCCATCTCTTTCCTGACACCTGCAGTTCCGTCTCCCTCCGAGCCCTTGCTGTCTCCACACCATACCAGGCCTCAACGTCACTCCACCAATGCAGCACGTCCTGTCGGGGAAACACAAACCCTTACTGCACTCACCAACACCCAGGGAACACGTGCAACTCAGGCATTCATCCCTCCTTACACATACAAGCACCACCACTCACAAACACACACAAACTGCACTCACCAATGCCTAACAAATAAATACAAGTCAGCCACTCATTTCAATACGACGAATACTTCACTACTTAAAAGAGTGTTAAATATTGAACATAAACTAGATAAATTGATAAAGGAGAATATGGAAATGAAAGAGAATGAATGAAGAACAAGAAAAAGAGTTTATAAAACTGAGAGAAAGGATAAAAAAAAAAGTGGAAGAAAACGAAGCTAGGCTAAGAGCGGAAAACGAAGAACTAAAAAAGGAAGTAGCTAACAACAAAAAGCAGATGGAAGAAGGACTCGGTAAAGCCGAGAAAGAAAAGAGAAGCTGAATGATCTAGTAAACAAGGAAGAGGAAAGAGTACAGAACGTGATTAAAAAAGAAGTACAAGCATGGAGAGTCCAAGATAAGAAAGATAAGGCTGATTTTCAGGAGGTGATTCAAGAACAACTTAAAGAAAAAGAAGAAAATATGACAAACAAAATGATAGGAGTCCTCAAGACAAAAGAAAATCTAGTTAGAGAAATTGCAAAAAAAAAAGAGTGCAGTCGTATTTGGAATAAAAGAAAAAAATATAAAATATAGGCCAAAAAGAGAAAAAGAAGAAATGAAATCAGTCAAAGACCTACTGAAGAATCTAAACGACGAAGATAGGCAGAACTTGGAAGAGGAAGTAGAAGAAATAAACAGAATGAGACCATATCAAGAAGGAAAGACGAGACCAATTAAAATACTACTAAAATCACAAGCAGCAACAGAAGAAATATTATATAGAACAACAAAACTTAGAGAAACAGAAGGCTGCAAGGGTATCTATATAAAGAAAAATAGAAATGAGGAAGAAAGGAAGAGATACAATGAACTGGCAGCAGCAGTAAGGGAAAAGAATAATGAAAGGTCAGAAGAAGAAAAGAAGGCATTTTTTTGGAGAATTCTAGGAGACAGGATAAGGAAATGGTATATAACCGTGAAGGAAGAGAAAAATGGAACAAGTTTAACTAAAAATTATAAAGGCAAAAGACTAAAAATGATGTATACGAACATAGACGGGGTTTTATGAAGTAAACTAGAATTAAGAGATTACATAAATAAAGAAAATCCAGATATTGTATGCCTGGCTGAAACAAAACTAAATGAGGCAATCATAATAGATTTGGATAATAGGTATAATGTATGGAGAAGAGACAGAGTGGGTAAAGGAGGAGGAGGAGTCATGATTATGTTAAGGAAGGAGATAGTGATAAACCAAGTGGAATGTGGGAAGGAAAAGCAGAAGTATTGTATGTTAAGATGCATATTAATAAAAAAGAGTTAACAATCATTGTAACATATGTGCCACCAAAAAACAAATTCATGGATCAATCAAGAATATAAAGACATGATAGATGACACAATAAGGAGTCTAACGACAATTGTTAAAGGAAAAAAGTTATATTAGTAGGAGATTTCAACTGTAAAGAAGTGGACTGGGAAAATTATGAAAGTGGTATGGGGAAGAAGCCTGGGAGAAAGATTCTTGAACCTAATGATAGACAATATGATGGACCAGAGAGTAAAGGAATGCACAAGATTCAGAGGAAACGACGAGCCGGCAAGATTGGACCTAGTTTTTACAAGGGGTATACAAATGAATGATGATATAAGATATAAGTGCCCATTGGGAAAGAGTGACCATGTAATATTAGAAATAGATATAGAAGAGGGAAAGGAAGATAGAGACGATTCATACAAAGGAGACCGATTAAATTACAGAAAGGCTGATATTGAGAATCTCAAGAACTATTTTAAAACGTAAACTGGGAGGAGATGGAAAACTCAGAGATGATGCAAGAGAAATATAACTTATTTTTGGAAATATACAAAACAGGAGTCAGGGAATATGTCCCAAAATATAGACCTCAAGAAGAAGGAAAGAAAGATTGGTTTAATGCAAGGTGTGCTAGGGCAAAGGAGAAAAGAGATGGAGCATGGAAAAGGTGGAGGAGAAATAGAAATCCAGCAAATAAGGAAAACTTCAAGGCAGTGAGAAATGAATATGTTAAGGTGAGGAAGGAAGAGGAAAAGAACTTCGAAAAGGACATTGTCGAAAAATGTAAGGAGCAACCAAAATTGTTCTATAGATTCATAAATGGAAAAATTTGGCAAAGAGAAACAATAGAAAGGTTAAAAGGAGAGAACGGGATGGTGGAAGACCCAAAAGTATGGCAGAACTATTAAATAATAAATTCCAGGAGGTTTTACTAAGGAATCCAAATTTGAGAGGCCACAGGGTAATGGAGAGACAATCTATATGAAAGAGATTAAAGTAACCAAGCTTGAAATAAAAGAGTTAATGAAGGAACTGGATGAAGAGAAGGCAATGGGACCAGATGAAGTCTCAGGCAGGCAAAATACTGAAAGAATGTAGGGAAGAACTAGCAAGTCCTATATACAACATCATAAAATGCTCAATAGAAAATGGAACAGTACCAGTAGAATGGAAAAGAGCTGAGGTGGTTCCCATATACAAGAGCAGAAGGAAGGAAGAACCTTTAAATTACAGACTGGTATCACTAACTAGTGTAATATGCAAGATGTGTGAAAGAATAATAAAGAAACAATGGATTGAGTTCCTTGAAGACAACAAATTGATATCAAATAGCCAATTTGGTTTTAGAAAAGACGGTCGTGTGTAACTAATTCATTGAGTTTCTATTCTAGAATAGTTGATAGAGTACAAGAGAGAGAGGGATGGGTTGACTGTATTTATTTGGATTTAAAAAAGGCGTTTGACAAAGTGCCACATGCAAGATTACTATGGAAGTTAGAGGAGAAGGGTGGCTTAAAAGGAAGCACATTGAGATGGATAGAAGATTATTTTTAGTGTGAGAGAAATAAGGACAGTAGTTAAAGATATGAAGTCCAAGTGGAGAACAGTAGAAAGCGTAGTGCCACAGGGGTCAGTATTGGCACCAATACTTTTCCTCATTTATATTAACGACATGCCAGAAGGAGTGAACAGCTACATAAATTTGTTTGCAGATGATACGAAACTGTGCAGAGTTATAAAGCAAAAAGAGGATTGTGAAATACTGCAAGAAGACCTAATTAAGATCTGGGAATGGAGTAAAAGTGGGAAATGGAATTCAATGTGAACAAAAGCCATGTCATGGAAATGGGAAAGAGTGAAAGACGACCTGTGGGAATCTATAAGATGGGAGATGGAGTAGAACTGGAGAAAGTTAAAAGGAAAAGAACTTAGGAGTGACGATGGAAGAAAACAATCAACCAGTAAGCCATATTGATAAAATTTTTAGAGAAACATATAATTTGCTAAGGAATATTGGAATAGCATTTCACTACATGGACAAAGAAATGATGAAATTGATAAGTACTATAATAAGACCCAAATTGGAATATGCAGGAGTAGTGTGGACCCCTCATAAAAAGAAACACATAAGGAAATTGGAGAGACTACAAAAAATGGCTACAAGGATGATTCCAGAATTTGAAGGGATGACATATGAGGAGAGACTAAAGGAACAAAGAAGGAGAGAGGAGACCTGATACAAGTTCATAAATTGATCAACGGAATGGACCAAGTGGATAATGAGAAACTGATCCTGAGAGAAGAATATGACATCCGAAGCACAAGATCGCATAGTAAAAAGCTGAGAAAAGGAAGATGTCTGAGAGATGTTAAAAATATAGTTTCCGCAAAGATGTATTGAGACGTGAAACAGTTTAAATGAAGAAGTAGTGTCTGCAACGAGTGTGCATACTTTTAAAGTAAGATTGGATAGGTGTAGATATGGAGACGGGGCCACACGAGCATAAAGCCCAGGCCCTGTAAAACTACAACTAGGTAAATACACACACACACACCTTACCAGCATGAGATGTGGTGCACTGCCTCCCTTGGTGGAAATAGGAAGAGTGGAGTGGTGTGGATACTATCAGGCTGGCTGTGGAGACCACCCAGCCTGCCTAGCCATCCTCAATCCTTGCTCACAGGCTCCACCACAAACTTCATGATTGTAACTTAGAGAGAGAGAGAGAGAGAGAGAGAGAGAGAGAGAGAGAGAGAGAGAGAGAGAGAGAGAGAGAGAGAGAGAGAGAGAGAGAGAGAGAGAGAGAGAGAGAGAGAGAGAGAGAGAGAGAGAGAGAGAGAGAGAATTAAAAAAAAAATTATCACAGCTTATATTTTTCCTTGAATCTTCTACTTTTGCTAATTTTTGCAATATTCTGGTGTCAAATGGTAATAAAGAAGGAAATAATAAGAACAAATCTAGGATAAAAACAGGTGAAATTTAGAGGCAGTGGATTGTTCCCGCCAACTGTGTTTACATCTCGTCACTTAGTTTGGCGTATGTTTCCTCTTGGTGTTACACTGAGCTTTACCTTGTTATATGAGGGAAAAACTGGCCAAAGGCAACATAAAGGTCCACTTTGTTGCCAGTCCTAGATAGTTAGCCCCTCATCCCTGGCCCGCCTGCCCCCCCCAAAAAAGGGTAAGTGTCTTGAAATCTTCCTAAATGAAGTCAAGTAGGTAAATGTTTAGTATGTGCCCTTGTCAGCTGCGCATGACACCGTTGACACGCTGCTTGTTGTGGCGGTACTCACACTAATTGCTACCTACTAGCTACTGTACACTTGCTGCTTCAAGTCTAGCAAGTTTCTCTCTCTCTCTCTCTCTCTCTCTCTCTCTCTCTCTCTCTCTCTCTCTCTCTCTCTCTCTCTCTCTCTCTCTCTCTCTCACACAATGGGCTATTACTGACTCCTATTGATGCTTTTGGAAATGAACACATCAAATCAAAATACTAGACCAAATTTTGCATTTGCTCAGAAGGTCTAAGGAGACTAATGGCCATATTTGGTAAACAAAGGATGTCTTGTCAATATTTGCCACAAGATAGCAAGAGATGCAACATTTTAGCAGTGAGAAAGAGGCTGAAGACAGAGTGTGATTGAGTGCGTGAAAGAGAGTGTTGAGGTGGGATTGGGTGAGTTTGTTGTGTGTGAGATGTGTGGGCATGACAGGAAGGTCGTTGACTTTTCTGAGTGTATGGTGTGTAGGCTCAAGAGCGAGAATTTAGTTCTTTCTCTTGAGCACCGAGAATTGCGAGAGGAAATGAGAAAGCTAAGTGAGGGCGACAGGGTGGCTTGGCCCTCTGTCGGGAAGAGCAGAGTGGGGAAGAGGGAGCAGGCGAGCCAGACTGGGAAAGATAGTAGTCAGGATGGGCAGAGATGGCAGGTTGCGAGGGAAAGGAAAGTGGAGGCAGTTAGGGAGGATAGGACTAAACCTGTTGAGTGTGAAAATAGGTTCAGTTTGTTGGAGGGGGAGGGGGAGAGTGAGAGTGGAGTGAATGAGGTGGTTGTGGTAGTGAAAGGAAAGAGGAGAGGAGAGGAGGAGGTAGTGGTAGTGAAAGGAAAGAGGTAGAGGAGAGGAGGAGGACGGTTGTGCTTAGCACACCTTAGGTGTGTGTGGTGGGTGACTCTCAGGTTAGGTACTTAGATAGCACTTTCTGTGGGAAAGACAGGGATAGGAGGACGAATGTGTGTATGGCTGGTGCAGGTGTGAAGGCAGTGAGTGAGGATGTGCAGAAGAGAGTTGGGGGGATGGAGAGGGAGGGTGTAGTAGTTTTGCACGTAGGTGGGAACGATGTCAGAGCAGGTGGGTCGGAGGAGTTAGTGGCAAGATTTCGGGAAATGTTAGGCAAAATAAGGGAGAGTGGTAGGAGGTGTGTAGTGTCAGGAATCTTGCCTCGTCTGTATGTTAGCAGGAATGGTTGTCTAGGGTCATTGGTGTGAATGATTGGGTAAAAGGGATGTGTAAGGATGTGGGTGTCAGCTTTGTGGATGTATGGGATAGGTTCTATGGGCAAAGGGATTTGTATGCTAGGGATGGTGTGCATCTGAGTAGGAAGGGTGTGGATGTCTGGAGGGGGGAGTTGGGATAGAGTGTAGGGGGTGAGGTAGCAAATGCATTCCAGAAGAAAGATGTTAGACATAAATTAGATAGGATAAACAGAGATAGTGAAAAGATTAGGAAAGATTTCCAGGTGCAAATAGGAGAGAATAAGATTAGGATTCCAAATAAGGAGACAGCATCTAGGAAGGTAGCAGGACTTAAATGTTTTTATGTAAGTGCCAGGAGTCTTAGGAACAAGAAGGACGAGTTATCTAGTTATATAGTTGAGGAGGACTTAGATGTTGTATGTGTCACAGAGGCATGGGTAAATGAGGAAAAGTTTAGGGAAAATAGGAAAGAATATGAAGTAGATGGACACATTATGTATTTACACCAGAGAATTGGTAGGATAGGTGGAGGAGTAGTTATTTATGTAAAAAAAATCCTTCATTTCCAGTCAGGTTAATGGTATTAAGGTAGATAACAGAGTAGAGTCCTTATGGCTGGATGTTAGAGTAAACAAAAGTAAGGTTATTAGAGTAGGAGCTTTTATAGACCACCTAACCAGTCAGCAGATGTAGACAACCCTATGGTAGATGAGATAAATAGGGGGTGTACTAGTCAGACAATTATCTTAGGGGATTTTAATCTTAAGTCAGTAAACTGGGAGAGGATGGTAGGAGATGCTAGTGAAAATAAGTTTATGGAAAGTTTTCAGGATAACTATTTAGTGCAGATGGTAAATAAACCTACTAGGGGGAGGAAGGTTTTAGACATAGTACTAACAAATATTGAGCATTGTTTAAAGGAAGTTGAGGTAGGAGAGACTTTAGCAAACAGTGACCATCATATAATTAGATTTATCATTAATTCCAGTAGGGATAATATAGTGAATAAGACTAGAGTCCCAAACTATCAGAAAGGCAATCATGGTAGGTTACGTCAGTTATTAGGAGAGGTAAACTGGGAAGATAGTTTTGGAAATAAAACTGCACAGGAGATGTGGGATATTTCTAAGGTTGTAGTAAAGGGTATAGTGATGCAGTGTATCCCTTACAAAGATATAAGGCAGAGAAACAGGAAGCCATTATGGTGGACTCATGAGATAGGTAGCCAGATCAGAGAGAAGAAGAGGGCATACAGAGAGTTGCAGAAAAGTGGGGGAAGATGTAGATTTGATTAGGTACAGACAGGTCAGGGATGATTTGAGTAAGGTTATAAAAAAAAGTAAAAGGCAGGCAGAGAGAGATAAAACTAGCTAGAGCTGGGAGTAAAGATCCCAAAAAATTATATAGTTATTACAAGGTCAGTGATAAAAGAAATAAGGATAGGATTGGACCATTCAGAAAAGATAGTGTTGTAGTGGATCAAAATGAAGACATAGTAGAATTATTGAATGAACAATTTTCTTCAGTATTTACTAGGGAAAGAATAGGAAATCCTGTTACAAACAGTGCGACGAGTAGTTTAAGAGCTTTAGAAAATATTGATATAAAACCGGGAATTATTAGGAAATTTATTCTTGAACTAGACGATAGGAAAGCTAGTGGTCCTGATGAGCTACACGCCAGAGTACTTAGGGAGGGTGTAGACAGTATTTCTGAAGCACTTAAGTTAATCTTTGAAAGATCACTTAGGTTTGCTGAGATACCTCAGGACTGGAAGTTAGCTAATGTTACACCAATATTTAAAAAAGGTAGGAAGGATGATGCGAATAATTATAGACCGATCAGTTTAACTAGTATAGTATGTAAGATACTAGAGAAAATCATTAAGGGTAGTATTTGGGAGCATTTAAATGAGAATAGATTAATTAGAGATACCCAACATGGCTTTAGATCAGGGAGGTCCTGTCTTACAAATTTGCTCGATTTCTTAGAATATATTACCAAGGAGTTAGATGATGGAAATAGCATAGATGTTATATATCTAGATTTTAGCAAGGCGTTTGATAAGGTACCGCATTGGAGGCTAGTGTACAAATTGAGACTACATGGGATAGGGGTAGGTTAGTTGATTGGATTAGTGAATGGCTTTCTGATAGGAAACAGAGAGTAGTATTAAATGGGGCAATGTCTGAGTGGAAGGAAGTGGTTAGTGGGGTACCCCAAGGATCAGTGCTAGGACCTCTTCTTTTCTTGGTGTACATTAACGATTTAGATATAGGAATTAGTAGCAAAGTATCAAAGTTTGCAGATGATAATAAGATAGCATGTGCAGTACAGGGTGAAAAGGACAATTACAGAATACAACGAGACCTGGACAGGCTGATAGCATGGGCAGACAAGTGGCAGATGGAGTTTTATTCTAAAAGTGTCAGGTTATTTATGCATTTAGGTAAAGACAACACAAACTTTAACTATGAGATGGAGGGATGTTGGCTAGAGGCAATAGAGGAGGGAAAGGATTTAGGAGTAGTGATAGACAGGACTGTGAAATTTTCAAAGCAATGTTTAGAAGCAAGGAATAGGGCAAATAGGATCCTGGGTTTTATAAATAGAAATGTTAGTTATAAAAGTAAGGAAGTGGTGCGTAGCTTATATAATTCCTATGTTAGGCCCCATTTAGAGTATTGCATACAGGCCTGGTTACCCCATTATAGGCAGGATATCAGCATGTTAGAAGCAGTTCAGAGAAGAGCAACTAGGATGATACCAGCATTAAAGCGCCTGGAGTATAGAAACAGATTAAAGGAATTAAACATGTTTTCATTCGAGAGGAGATGTATAAGAGGGGATATGATAGAGTTATTTAAAATGTTCTCGGATACAAACTACATAGATGTGAGATCTTTCTTTACCTTAGAGGAGGAAGTAGGACTAGAAATCATGGCAGGGAGATTAGAAAGCAAGGCTGCAGGTTAGAGATAAGAAAATATTTCTTTAGTCATAGGGTGGTAGACTTCTGGAATTCATTGCCAGAGAGGGTTGTAAATAGCACTAGTTTGACAATGTTTAAAAACAGATTAGATAACCACTTAAATTTATTAGATTTATAATTATGTATAGCCCTGCATGATAGTTTTTATAAGAAATTGACTATAGTTAAACAAGACATGATCATGGGCCCATGATCATATGAGCGAAATGTAATGTATTCCAACATAAATGGAGTGATATCGGGGATTTTAGAACTCAACGATTACTTGAGGGACAAGAACCCAGATATTGTGGGTCTTACTGAAACAAAACTGAGAGAGGGAGAAGACCTGATGAAGGTTGGAGAAGGGAAATATAACGTTTGGAAAAGAAATAGAGTAGGTAAGATGGGAGGAGGAGTGATGTTGCTGGTTAAAAAAGATATAAAGGTGGATCAAGTGAAAAAGGTATGGGAAAGGCAGAAGTGCTAAAGATCAGAGCAGAAACTAATGAAGGAAAAAGAGGCACTACATAGTGGTGTACGTACCACCTAAGACAAATGCATGGTCAGTACAGGAATATGAAGAAATGATAAGTGATACAGGAACATGTCTGGAAGAAATGTTGGGTGGCTGTGAACGAACTATAATGATGGGAGATTTTAATTGTAAAGAGGTGTGTTGGGAGGACTGGTCAATGGAAGGATCAGAGACAACATGGGAAATACACTATTGACACTGGCAATGGAAAATGTGTTAACTCAATGGGTCAAAGAAGATACTAGGTTTGGAGGAGAGGAGCATCGTCAAGACTGGACTTGGTCTTTAGTACAGAGCCAATGGTCATTGAGGAGATGAGGGTGGAGTGCCCTTTAGCAAAGAGTGATCATGCAGTTTTGGAGTTCAAGGTGATAGATGAAGAGAAATCTAGAAGAAATGAAGAATATAAAGTGGGAAGATGGAATTATGCCAAGACAGATTTTGGAAACCTAAAGAAATTCTTTCAAGAGACAAATTGGATGAAATTCAAGAGTGCTAAGGAGCAAATGAAAAGTGGAAGGAATTTATAAAAATATACAAAGAAGGTGAGAAAAATTTGTACCAATAAGACAACATAGAGAAGTTGGAAAGCAGGACTGGTTTAACGATAGATGTGAAAAGGCTAGAACAAGAAAAGAGGATGCATGGAAGAGGTGGAGAAGGAAAAGACGGATTAAGCAGTGGGAAAGTTACAAAAGAGCAAGAAATGAATATATGTTGATTAGAAGAGAAGAAAGAAAGAAACAAGAAAAGGATATAATTGATAAATGTAAAGACCAACCAAGGCTTTTTTACAGACATGTGAACAACAACATCAAAAATAGAGAAAGTATTGAAAGTTTAGAAGTAAATGGAGTATGCAGTGAAGATCCCAGGGAAATGGCAGAGGCTATGAATGGATGCTTTCGGAAGGTATTCACAAAGGAATTATGAAGGAGTTTCAAGTAACTGTGGAGGAGATCAAGAACATGATGGGGAGTTTAGAAGTGAGAAAAGCTGTGGGACCTGATGGGGTATCAGGATGGATTTTAAGAGAATGCAGGGAGCAATTGGCAGAAAAAGTTTGTGAAGTAATTGATGCCTCATTAAGGGAAGGTGTAGTGCCCCAAGACTGGAAAAGAGCTAACATAGTCCCAATCTATAAATCAGGTAACAAGAGAGACCCATTGAACTATAGACCAGTGTCACTTACAAGTGTGGTAGCTAAGATGTGTGAGAGGGTGGTGAAGACTAGATGGACAGACTTCTTGGAGAAAAATGACATACTTTGTGAGTGTCGATTTGGTTTTAGGAAAGGGCGTTCATGCACGACAAACCTGATATGTTACTATTCGAGGGTGATAGATGTAATACAGGAAAGAGATGGTTGGGCTGATGGAATATATCTGGATTTAAAAAAGGCCTTTGATAAGGTACCACACCAGAGACTGATCTGGAAACTTGAAATGGTAGGAGGAGTGCATGGCAGTTTACTAAAATGGATGGAAGACTTTTTGGTAGGAAGAGAAATGAGAACAATAATTAAGGACAGACCATCAGAATGGGGATTGGTGGAGAGTGGAGTTCCACAGGGATCAGTGTTGGCACCAGTAATGTTCGCAGTCTACATAAATGACATGGTGGATGGGGTGTCCAGTTATGTGAGCCTATTTGCAGACGATGCAAAATTGTTACGAAAAGTGAGATGTGACAAAGATTACGAACTACTCCAGGAAGACTTGGACAGAATATGGAAATGGAGCTGTACATGGCAAATGGAGTTCAACACGACAAAATGCAAGAAAATAGAGTTTGGCAAGAGTGAAAGAAGAATCAGGAGTATGTACAAGATAGGAAATGAAGACATAAAACCAGTCATGAAGAAAAAGACCTTGGGGTGACAATTACCAATGACCTATCGCCAGAGAGACATATAAACAAAATAATTGGAGAAGTATTGAACTTATTGAGGAACATAAGAGTGGCGTTCGTATATCTAGATGAAGAAATGATGAAGAAAATAATTACTGCAATGATAAGACCGAGGCTTGAATATGCAACAATACAGTGGGCTCCGAACTTAAAGAAACACATAAGGAAACTAGAGAAAGTACAGAGGGCTGCAACGAAAATGGTGCCTGACTTAAGAGATTTGACTTATGAAGACAGACTGAAAAGAATGCAACTTCCAACCCTGGAAAACAGAAGAGAAAGGGGAGACCTGATAGCAATATACAGAGTGATGATTGGCATGGAAAAAATGGATAGGGAAGATCTGTGTATGTGGAATGGAAGAATGTCGAGAGGGCATGGAAAAAAACTAAAAATGGCCACTTATAGGAGAGATGTGAAAAAATATAGCTTCCCTCATAGAAGGGTGGAAGCATGGAATAGTTTAGACGTAGAAGTGGTCAACGCAAGGAATATTCATGATTTTAAGAAAAAGCTGGACATTAATAGATATGGAGACGGGACAACACGAGCATAGCTCTTTTCCCGTATGTTACAATTAGGTAAATACAATTAGGTAAATGTATGGGGATCACAGATTGTAGAGGAATTCGCTGCAGGACTTAGCCCTGTTAATGGGCCAAATATTTAGAATTAATATATAATGTATTGTATACTTGTAAGTGTATCTTTAAGTACCGATGACGAGGTCGCTGTGCGACTGATACAGGATAACCTAGATGGGCCCTGGTGGCCCTTTGTTATCCTATTATTTATGTTATGTTATATGTTATGACAGTCAATCAAAGGAGAGAAGTTGATAAGATGAAAAGCTTTTGATTCCACCTAATCTAATAAAACGGTGAGTGCAACCACCCTATACATGTGAAGAATACTCTATACATGAGCAGATAAGACAGATAAGAGACCCTTGTACAGAGTTAGCAGTCAGGAGTGTGAGAAAAACTTGTGAAGGAGCCTCAGAATACCTAACTTCATAGAAGCTGTTTTAGCAAGAGATGAGATGTAAAGCTTCCAGTTTAGATTACAAGAAAAGGACAGACCAACCATGAAGATAAACTAAGCTATCGTTCATCTCCCCCTGAAGATAAACTAGCCTAATATCTTGTAGCCTAATCTAACCTAACTCCCCGTAAGGTAATTGTACTGTGAATATCTGCTCTGTTATTTTTCTTGTTATCAGGACACTCTCCAACACAAGATGCCAACAAACTATTATTATTATTATTATTATTATTATTATTATTATTATTATTATTATTATTATTATTATTATTATTATTACTATTAACTAATGGAACAATAAAAGAGGTCACACAAGGTACCTGTCATGACCTTACCTATTCTTGCTACCACTGCCTCTAAATTTCACCTGTTTTTATCCTAGATTTGTTCTTATTATTTCCTTCTTTATTACCATTTGACACCAGAATATTGCAAAATTAGCAAAAGTAGAAGATTCAAGGAAAAATATAAGCTGTGATAATTTTTTTAATTCTCTCTCTCTCTCTCTCTCTCTCTCTCTCTCTCTCTCTCTCTCTCTCTCTCTCTCTCTCTCTCCTCCTCCAAACAATGCAGACCCCACCAGCCTTCATCTTTCCTTTCCTCTTTCATATCTATTTCACTGTCACATGGTTTCAATCGGGCACTGACCTGAAGAACATCATTCATTAGTAGCATTCCCTGTGTTCAGTCGTCACTTTCTCGACCCCAGCATTCCCTTGAGCCCCGGATACGTCCACAGTTCACAGGCCTCACAACACCCTCATTCTTCTCAGTCCGACTCCCCTCACAGTCGAACTCCCACAGCAATCTTTTCTCCACTGTCGCAGATCTCCCATTGCGTCATCCACGTCTGATTGATCCACGCAGGCAAAACACACTGTTAATCCCCTTTGAGGCCATTATGACCCCACCATGCCCACAGCCTCCACTTATTTATCTCCTTCCCACATGATCTCCTCCCCATCAGTCTCCACATTACACAAACGAGTGAGCCCGACGAGCCACAGGCACACTGGACTTTCTTTACGTAATCTCACTACAGCGAACATTTTGCCAAGAGAGTGTTAAATATTGAATATAAACTAGATAAATTGATAAAGGAGAATATGGAAATGAAAGAGAATGAAGAACAAGAAAAGAGTTTATAAAACTGAGAGAAAGGATAAAAAAAGTGGAAGAAAACGAAGCTAGGCTAAGAGCGGAAAACGAAGAACTAAAAAAGGAAGTAGCTAACAACAAAAAGCAGATGGAAGAAGGACTCGGTAAAGCCGAGAAAGAAAAGAGAAGCTGAATGATCTAGTAAACAAGGAAGAGGAAAGAGTACAGAACGTGATTAAAAAAGAAGTACAAGCATGGAGAGTCCAAGATAAGAAAGATAAGGCTGATTTTCAGGAGGTGATTCAAGAACAACTTAAAGAAAAGAAGAAAATATGACAAACAAAATGATAGGAGTCCTCAAGACAAAAGAAAATCTAGTTAGAGAAATTGCAAAAAAAAAGAAGAGTGCAGTCGTATTTGGAATAAAAGAAAAAAATATAAAATATAGGCCAAAAGAGAAAAGAAGAAATGAAATCAGTCAAAGACCTACTGAAGAATCTAAACGACGAAGATAGGCAGAACTTGGAAGAGGAAGTAGAAGAAATAAACAGAATGAGACCATATCAAGAAGGAAAGACGAGACCAATTAAAATACTACTAAAATCACAAGCAGCAACAGAAGAAATATTATATAGAACAACAAAACTTAGAGAAACAGAAGGCTGCAAGGGTATCTATATAAAGAAAAATAGAAATGAGGAAGAAAGGAAGAGATACAATGAACTGGCAGCAGCAGTAAGGAAAAGAATAATGAAAGGTCAGAAGAAGAAAAGAAGGCATTTTTTTGGAGAATTCTAGGAGACAGGATAAGGAAATGGTATATAACCGTGAAGGAAGAGAAAAATGGAACAAGTTTAACTAAAAATTATAAAGGCAAAAGACTAAAAATGATGTATACGAACATAGACGGGGTTTTATGAAGTAAACTAGAATTAAGAGATTACATAAATAAAGAAAATCCAGATATTGTATGCCTGGCTGAAACAAAACTAAATGAGGCAATCATAATAGATTTGGATAATAGGTATAATGTATGGAGAAGAGACAGAGTGGGTAAAGGAGGAGGAGGAGTCATGATTATGTTAAGGAAGGAGATAGTGATAAACCAAGTGGAATGTGGGGAAGGAAAAGCAGAAGTATTGTATGTTAAGATGCATATTAATAAAAAAGAGTTAACAATCATTGTAACATATGTGCCACCAAAAAACAAATTCATGGATCAATCAAGAATATAAAGACATGATAGATGACACAATAAGGAGTCTAACGACAATTGTTAAAGGAAAAAAGTTATATTAGTAGGAGATTTCAACTGTAAAGAAGTGGACTGGGAAAATTATGAAAGTGGTATGGGGAAGAAGCCTGGGAGAAAGATTCTTGAACCTAATGATAGACAATATGATGGACCAGAGAGTAAAGGAATGCACAAGATTCAGAGGAAACGACGAGCCGGCAAGATTGGACCTAGTTTTTACAAGGGGTATACAAATGAATGATGATATAAGATATAAGTGCCCATTGGGAAAGAGTGACCATGTAATATTAGAAATAGATATAGAAGAGGGAAAGGAAGATAGAGGCGATTCATACAAAGGAGACCGATTAAATTACAGAAAGGCTGATATTGAGAATCTCAAGAACTATTTTAAAACGTAAACTGGGAGGAGATGGAAAACTCAGAGATGATGCAAGAGAAATATAACTTATTTTTGGAAATATACAAAACAGGAGTCAGGGAATATGTCCCAAAATATAGACCTCAAGAAGAAGGAAAGAAAGATTGGTTTAATGCAAGGTGTGCTAGGGCAAAGGAGAAAAGAGATGGAGCATGGAAAAGGTGGAGGAGAAATAGAAATCCAGCAAATAAGGAAAACTTCAAGGCAGTGAGAAATGAATATGTTAAGGTGAGGAAGGAAGAGGAAAAGAACTTCGAAAAGGACATTGTCGAAAAATGTAAGGAGCAACCAAAATTGTTCTATAGATTCATAAATGGAAAAATTTGGCAAAGAGAAACAATAGAAAGGTTAAAAGGAGAGAACGGGATGGTGGAAGACCCAAAAGTATGGCAGAACTATTAAATAATAAATTCCAGGAGGTTTTACTAAGGAATCCAAATTTGAGAGGCCACAGGGTAATGGAGAGACAATCTATATGAAAGAGATTAAAGTAACCAAGCTTGAAATAAAAGAGTTAATGAAGGAACTGGATGAAGAGAAGGCAATGGGACCAGATGAAGTCTCAGGCAGGCAAAATACTGAAAGAATGTAGGGAAGAACTAGCAAGTCCTATATACAACATCATAAAATGCTCAATAGAAAATGGAACAGTACCAGTAGAATGGAAAAGAGCTGAGGTGGTTCCCATATACAAGAGCAGAAGGAAGGAAGAACCTTTAAATTACAGACTGGTATCACTAACTAGTGTAATATGCAAGATGTGTGAAAGAATAATAAAGAAACAATGGATTGAGTTCCTTGAAGACAACAAATTGATATCAAATAGCCAATTTGGTTTTAGAAAAGACGGTCGTGTGTAACTAATTCATTGAGTTTCTATTCTAGAATAGTTGATAGAGTACAAGAGAGAGAGGGATGGGTTGACTGTATTTATTTGGATTTAAAAAAGGCGTTTGACAAAGTGCCACATGCAAGATTACTATGGAAGTTAGAGGAGAAGGGTGGCTTAAAAGGAAGCACATTGAGATGGATAGAAGATTATTTTTAGTGTGAGAGAAATAAGGACAGTAGTTAAAGATATGAAGTCCAAGTGGAGAACAGTAGAAAGCGTAGTGCCACAGGGGTCAGTATTGGCACCAATACTTTTCCTCATTTATATTAACGACATGCCAGAAGGAGTGAACAGCTACATAAATTTGTTTGCAGATGATACGAAACTGTGCAGAGTTATAAAGCAAAAAGAGGATTGTGAAATACTGCAAGAAGACCTAATTAAGATCTGGGAATGGAGTAAAAGTGGGAAATGGAATTCAATGTGAACAAAAGCCATGTCATGGAAATGGGAAAGAGTGAAAGACGACCTGTGGGAATCTATAAGATGGGAGATGGAGTAGAACTGGAGAAAGTTAAAAGGAAAAGAACTTAGGAGTGACGATGGAAGAAAACAATCAACCAGTAAGCCATATTGATAAAATTTTTAGAGAAACATATAATTTGCTAAGGAATATTGGAATAGCATTTCACTACATGGACAAAGAAATGATGAAATTGATAAGTACTATAATAAGACCCAAATTGGAATATGCAGGAGTAGTGTGGACCCCTCATAAAAAGAAACACATAAGGAAATTGGAGAGACTACAAAAAATGGCTACAAGGATGATTCCAGAATTTGAAGGGATGACATATGAGGAGAGACTAAAGGAACAAAGAAGGGAGAGAGGAGACCTGATACAAGTTCATAAATTGATCAACGGAATGGACCAAGTGGATAATGAGAAACTGATCCTGAGAGAAGAATATGACATCCGAAGCACAAGATCGCATAGTAAAAAGCTGAGAAAAGGAAGATGTCTGAGAGATGTTAAAAAATATAGTTTCCCGCAAAGATGTATTGAGACGTGAAACAGTTTAAATGAAGAAGTAGTGTCTGCAACGAGTGTGCATACTTTTAAAGTAAGATTGGATAGGTGTAGATATGGAGACGGGGCCACACGAGCATAAAGCCCAGGCCCTGTAAAACTACAACTAGGTAAATACACACACACACGACCTTACCAGCATGAGATGTGGTGCACTGCCTCCCTTGGTGGAAATAGGAAGAGTGGAGTGGTGTGGATACTATCAGGCTGGCTGTGGAGACCACCCAGCCTGCCTAGCCATCCTCAATCCTTGCTCACAGGCTCCACCACAAACTTCATGATTGTAACTTAATGTCCCTGAGAGAGAGAGAGAGAGAGAGAGAGAGAGAGAGAGAGAGAGAGAGAGAGAGAGAGAGAGAGAGAGAGAGAGAGAGAGAGAGAGAGAGAGAATTAAAAAAAAAATTATCACAGCTTATATTTTTCCTTGAATCTTCTACTTTTGCTAATTTTTGCAATATTCTGGTGTCAAATGGTAATAAAGAAGGAAATAATAAGAACAAATCTAGGATAAAAACAGGTGAAATTTAGAGGCAGTGGTAGCAAGAATAGGTAAGGTCATGACAGGTACCTTGTGTGACCTCTTTTATTGTTCCATTAGTTAATAGTAATAATAATAATAATAATAATAATAATAATAATAATAATAATAATAATAATAATAATAATAATAATTGTTGGCATCTTGTGTTGGAGAGTGTCCTGATAACAAGAAAAATAACAGAGCAGATATTCACAGTACAATTACCTTACGGGGAGTTAGGTTAGATTAGGCTAGTTTATCTTCAGGGGGAGATGAACGATAGCTTAGTTTATCATTCATGGTTGGTCTGTCCTTTTCTTGTAATCTAAACTGGAAGCTTTACATCTCATCTCTTGCTAAAACAGCTTCTATGAAGTTAGGTATTCTGAGGCTCCTTCACAAGTTTTTCTCACACTCCTGACTGCTAACTCTGTACAAGGGTCTCTTATCTGTCTTATCTGCTCATGTATAGAGTATTCTTCACATGTATAGGGTGGTTGCACTCACCGTTTTATTAGATTAGGTGGAATCAAAAGCTTTTCATCTTATCAACTTCTCTCCTTTGATTGACTGTCATAACATATAACATAACATAAATAATAGGATAACAAAGGGCCACCAGGGCCCATCTAGGTTATCCTGTATCAGTCGCACAGCGACCTCGTCATCGGTACTTAAAGATACACTTACAAGTATACAATACATTATATATTAATTCTAAATATTTGGCCCATTAACAGGGCTAAGTCCTGCAGCGAATTCCTCTACAATCTGTGATCCCCATACAT